>NC_087164.1:2967422-3139922 GCF_035594125.1 Scylla paramamosain | reverse complement strand
TTTGTTATTTTCAAGTTTTTAATGCCACTTCAATGTGAAGCAGCTGACATTTCAGATGAAATGCAAGTTCTCAAGAACTGGATCTTGTGACGTTCCAGGTTAAATACCTTCCTATTTACTCTCTGATCTCACGTCAGGCTCTTTGAATTCTAACTACGTTCGGATCCATATATCTTTGTGAAGCTGCATGTTCCACACTCATTGTTGTCAGGACCAAATACATGTACAGGCTGAGCGCAAAAGGGGACTCACGCTGTGCACTTTCTGGCATGCATTCAACCACACATTCAAGACCTAGTACCTGAGCAGTGTCAAGTATCTCATGAGTGTTTCATTTATATCCATAAAGATTAAAAACAATTTTCTTTTTTTTATGCAAAATCTCAGTGGAAATCTCATTCATTGATGCATGGGGAAAATGTGAAGGGAAGGACAATTTGTTAGAGGGGCATGGTATTAAAATGGTTAAGAACCACTGGTCTATGGATTCTCTAATAAAGACAACAACTAAAGTTTTAAGAATAATAATGACTTGAGTGTTTGGAGTAATAAAATACCTCTGCTTTGCTCCACTATATTCTACTCAATCTACATCTATCTATCTGTCTATATACCTATAGGTGTGTGTGTGTGTGTGTGTGTGTGTGTGTGTGTGTGTGTGTGTGTGTGTGTGTGTGTGTGTGTGTGTGTGTGTGTGTGTGTGTGTGTGTATGTATGTATGTATGTATGTATGTATGTATGTATGTATGTATGTATGTATGTATGTATGTATGTATGTATGTCTGTGTGTCTGTCTGTCTGTCTGTGTGTGTGTTTATATATATATATATATATATATATATATATATATATATATATATATATATATATATATATATATATATATATATATATATATATATATATGAAATATAGTAATGAGAGGAAACATGGGATGAAGCAGAAGTTGTCTAATCTTCTATTACTCAAATGTTTCAGTTCTTGCCTTCTATGAGAGTATACAGAATGGGGAGCATAGCAGCTTTAATACTCTTTTATGCAACTTAGTGTTAGGTTGTTGATTAGCTCATTTTGCTGATTAATTGTCATCTCTCCTGCCTGCTTTTGTGCCTAAATTCAATAAATGTATGACCTTATAATATTGTTAAACAGGTTTATTGATATTTGGCAATAATTTATCAAAGGAAGGCAACAGCCGAATGTTACTGTAAAGTAATGAGGTACTTATGCTTCATTCCCATATAACCTCTCTTACCATTTTTGCAATCATATATATATATATATATATATATATATATATATATATATATATATATATATATATATATATATATATATATATATATATAGACACACACACACACACACACACACACACACACACACACACACAATAAAATTCCCTTAATCCAATGCCTTGAAATTTAAATTGTCCTACAGTCCAATTCTTTTAAGTGGGTGGCAAAAATTCTGAAAAATTTAAACTAACATATTTCCTACTTCTTAACCTTATATGTAATGCTTATTTTCTAATACTTTTACTATTACATTGTGTCAGTTAATACAATTCAGGAGGAAACACAAAGTATAATCATGCAAACACAACCACTGCAAACAAACCAGTGCTCAGTTGTATGACAAACATGTTGGCCCAATGTGTTTCAAGGCAGATAACTTTTCATAAAACTTGACCTTACACTGCAATGCTTGTTCTCATAACAGACACAATGCAAGGATGACAGTGACCAGGAATAGAACATTTATCATGATTTTGTTTGCTTTGAAGATGAGTGAAGAAAGCCTTTGATGCCACACTTCTCATGTTTTAAAACTGATTTCTATTAAGTTTCTTGTGTTAAAGATTTTTGTTATTCACACTTTCCTGTGTTTCAATAAACTTTTTATTAACAATTACTTTATTTACCACCATTATCCCAGTGACACGTATCAGTCTTTTGCCATAAATACAGTGGTACCGATGTATTCATGAGAATTTTTAATAGGAAATAATGGAATTTCATGTCTCAATACATATGAAGCTTCAGAATTCTGTATATCATGCACATGTTACCCATGTTGTGGAGGGTACTATCCATACTCTTATTCCTCTGCCATCTGGATTAAGGAATTTCTACTGTACATATATGTAAACTCACATACAACTAGCACCCATTAGGATTCTGTCATGCCAGATTGCTTGAAACAAATGTAAACATTGTTTGGAAACATATTTTGTACATACACTGCTTAAGGCATAGTCAGCTGTAAGTTATTGCTGGTAATAAGCTGTGAGAGAGAATTTCATACAAAACAGAAGGAGAGACAAGAAAAATAATAAACTGGCCATATTTAACACTGATTTCATTATATCAGTTCCTAAATGAGAATTTAATCAAATTAATACAGCACAAAGCTCAATATTTATTTGTGAACTTGAATGAAAATATAAAATATAACAAGGCAAGATGAATATTGTTATGAAAGCATACTCAAGAAAAAATATATATTGGCAAATGCTTCAAGTAATTAGTAGTTAAAAACTATCAAAGAAATTTTTAACAAATACTGAGTGGGATAAAAGCAGTTTGCAGTAGCTGAGCCAGCCACGGTTGTCATTTTTCTGTATTGCAATCACATGTTTTGCTACTGCATATTTATGACATTCATGCATCTATTCTCTGAGGCATTTAAATATCATGAATCAACTTTAGTAATTCTTTGAATTACAACACAAAAACAAAAGTAAGTTCTAAGGAAAAACATGTTTTTAAATCAAATATTGCCATAACAGAGCTGCAGGCAACCTGATGATGGAAACATTGCTCTCATTACAAAGCACTTCAATATGGTTCTCTGTCATTTTCTTCTTCACACAGCTCGTACTTACTTAACTTTCAGTTGGTGGCAGTAACCTTGGTCAATGTGACATGTTAAAACATATTACATCACTTCCACTAGTTATGAAATCTTTAACTTGTGTGCAGCTGTTAACAAAATATCTCATCATGTCATGTGGGTTTAGCTCTATCAGAATAAGGTAATTTGGTACAAGTATATTACGAGTACTTATACTGGTGAATGTACTCAAATACAACAGATGACTCTTAAACTGCAATGCAGTAATGCACCTAAAGGAGAACCACTGCATGACTACTTCAAGTGCTTTAAAATGGCATTCAAGAATTTCCTTGTAAATATTTTTTCTTAAGACCCACTTGCTGTACAAGAATACTGGGTACCTTGACTACAGCTATATGGAGGTTTTCTGTATGCACACAAATTCAATGAATTTCTTGAGATACTGAATCAAAATGCCAATTCAGAAAAGACAGGAAAGGCAGCAGATAAAGTCTTACACAATATAAAACATCCGAATGAAGCTTAAATTTGAAATAGAGAAATAGACAAATCTTATATCTAAATTCTTTGAGAGCATTTGCTAATGCCAATGAGAATATGACACAGACAGAATAAGTGTAATGATTGTGCTTAATAAGATCTTATATCAACATAGATCATTAGTATAAAATACATAGGTTTACTATGCACAGATACAACCCAATAACATATTTCATTGTTCTAGTATGCATAACATTTCACATATTCAAGATCTATAAAACTTTTGTTTACTTATTATTCAGAATAAAATAAAATTATTACACTGTACTTCCAACTGCCATATTTGGCAACTTAACCATCCTCCCTACATTAAGCATTCATAAAAGAACTATTCTACAAGGGAATAATAAATGCTGATATTGTAACACTTATAAAAAGTTTTATATCTTTTTAAACAAAACACAAATTTAGAATTTGGATTATCCATAAGATATCCATGCAAGAGATGCAAAGATATACAACAACCACCATACCCTGCTTTCCACTTAAACAAAAAGTACTGACTATTCATGAAGTATGAAGGTAAAAATTTACAGTTAAATTTCAAGAATCCACACATTCATTCATTCGTCAAAAGAAACTAGCAGTGACATGTTCAAAAGTTCCTACAGCAAGTCAACTGTAGCTGCAAAACTTGAATATATTGAATGTAGCCTGGAATCTTCTACTCTACCTTGCAATGTGACAGGGCAGAGAAGCATCATCAATGACAGCACTGGCACACACCTTGCAGTACCATCCCTTGGCTTATGACTGAAGACAAGCTGAATTCCTTCTTACTTAAATCTGATCCTTATTCAAGCTTATTCAAGCCCTCTTCAGCAACTCCTAGAGAATTCAGGCTTGAGGCAAGGGAGCTGCCTAATGTCGAGATATCTTGATATGAAAACTCAGGGAAAGCCTGAAATATGAATAATAAATATAACTGTGTTGAAATGACATGTGTACATTTTTTCCTTTTATCTCACTGGAAGCACACACACACACACACACACACACACACACACACACACACACACACACACACATAAATGATATGGTTGAAGAGATAGGAAGTTATACAAGTCTGTTTGCTGATGATGATGCAAAGATCATTAAGGAAGTGAAGAATAAGGAGGACTGTGACCTGCTCCAAGAGGACTTGAATAAGATATATGAATGGTAGAAGATGAAAAATGGAGTTTAATGCAAGAAAATGTAGTATATTGGAGTTCAGACAAACCAAAAATTGACCTGTTGGAACCTATAAGCTGGGAGAAGCAAAAATCCAGAAAAGGAACACTGAGAAAGATCTTGGGGTAATAGTAATGGATAATAAGTCACTGGAAAAATTTACAATCTTCTTAAGAGCATAAAAGTGGCATTTTCATACACTGACAAGGATATGATGAAGAAGATTATTGTAACTATGATATGTCCAAGGTTAGAATATGCTGCAGTGATTTGGTCATTGAGTCTGTAGAAGGACATTAAAAAGTTGGAGAGGATACAATAAGCTGCAACCAAATTGGTCCCAAGTTTGACAGACCTCCCTTATGAGGAGAGATTGTTAAGACTGGACCTAATATACCTGGAGCAGAGGAGAACAAGAGGGGATTTGATTGCAATGTTTTGATTGATGGAAGGACTGGAGAAAGATAGTGTGGGACAAGTGAACCATGAGGGGGCACAAGAAGAAATAAAAAAAAAAGGCATATGCAACAGGGACATCAAGAAGCAGTTTTTCATATAGAACTGTTGAAGTTTGGAATGTGTTGGACAGAAAAGTCATTGAAGCAACAATAATACATAATTTCAAGATGAAGCTGGATAAATTTTGGGATAATAGAGATGGGACAACATGACCATAGCTCCCTTCTCCTAAGTCACAACTTGGTAAACACACACACACACACACACAAATGAGTGAGCAAGAGACCATACAGGGAGAGGCAATAGACTTTGAGAAAATAATAGAACAATTAAATGAGGCCAAAATAATGCAAAAGGTGGTAAATGTTAAGACTAATGAATCTCTTGTGAGACAGACACTTGACAAAAAGAAATGTATAATTGTCTTTGGGATTAAGGAAATTAAGGAAATCAACAGAGCAGTCAGAGAGAAAAAGCTGAAAGAGACAGTAAACAAAGTGGTGGGAAAGGTAAAAGAGGAGAGAAGATGTCTGGTTAATGAAGTGGAAGAATACCACATACTAGGGAAATTCACAGGTGAAAGGCACAGAGCCATAAGAATAAATCTTAAATCACAGAAGGAAGCTGAGGAGGCTCTGGTAGGGGCCTGAAGATTAGCTAAAGATGAGGTAACAAAAAACATATGGCTGAGAAGAGACTTTAATGAAAAGGAAAGAGAAGAGCTAATTAAAATGAGGGAGGAAGTAAAGGCAAAAAAAGAGGAGAGATCGGAAGAGCAGGAGATATTCTGTTGGAGGGTGTTGGACATGAAAGTGAGGAAACGGTACCTGAACAGGAGGAAGAACAGGGAAACAAGCTAAGGAGAAAAAAGGGCATTCTGAAGGTAGCTTACACTAACATTAATGGACTCATCTCAGGATTAAGAGAATTAAATGTTTATTTAAATGAGAAAAGTCCAGATATAATGGGTCTCACAGAAATAAAATTATATGATGAGTTAGAAATAAACATTGGGCAAAATCAATACAATTTATGGAAAAGAAGTAGAACACATAAGAAAGGAGGAGGAGTGATGTTTCTAGTTAAGAAAAGCTTAAAGGTGGTTGAAATAGAATATGGAAACAGATTAGCAGAGGCATTAAAAATTGGAGTGGAAAATACACGAGGCAAAAAGAGGCAATACACAATGATGTACGTAGCACCAAAAACCAATACCTGGTCAAACAAAGAAAATGAAATAACGATTTATCATTATTTCATTTTCTCTATCCAGTCCAATGGACTGGATAGAGAAAATGCTAAGTGATGATAAATTGATCATGATGGGAGACTTTAACTGTAAGGAGGTGTGTTGGAAACAGTGGTACACGGAGGGAACAGAATCATCTTGGGGAAATAAATTATTATGGCTGGCAATGGATAAAAGGTGATAAAAGATTTTGAAAAGATGGAGAAACATCAAGGCTAGATCTGTTATTTAGTAAGGAACCAGAAGGAATTGAGAATGTTCACATAGGGCGTCCATTAGCCAAGTGACCATGCTACCATTGAATTCAATATAAATGAGGAAATAGATAATCAAAGGAATGAAGAACACCATGCTGGGAGATTAAACTACTGTAAGGCAGACTCTGATAACATGAGGAAATATTTTTTCAAGAGGAGAGATGGGATATGTTCCATTAGGCTACAGGGGTTCAAGAGAAGTGGGATGAATTTCTTAAAATATATATAAAAAAAGGTGAAAAAAGTTTGTGCCTAAAAAGCAGACAGTAATAGCTGGTAAAAAAGAGTGGTTTAATAAAAGATGCGAAGCAGCAAAAAGGACAAAAGAGGATACATGGAAAAAATGGAGGAAAAGTAAAAGAATTAACCTATGGAATAATTACAAACAAGCAAGAAATTATTACATGAAGATCCTGAGGGATGAACAAAGACAGTTTGAAAAAGATATAATAGACAGGTATAAACATGAGCCCAAACTCTTCTATAGACATGTGAATGGTAAACTGAAAAGCAAAGTGAGTATAGGAAAGCTAATGGTATATGGAGTGGTTTATGAAGACCTGAAAGAGATGGCAAAAGTGATGAATAAGAGCTTTAAGGAAGTTTTTACAAGGGAAAAGGAATTTATAAGACCATTGTGCACACCTGAAAATGGAAAAGTTGAGGAATTTCAAGTAACAGAAGAGGAAATTGATGAAATCACCAAAATGTTAGATGTGAGAAAGGCCACAGGACTGGATGGAGTGTCAGGATGGGTAATAAAAGAATGCAGTAACCAGCTTAATGAAGTAACCAGCTTAATGATAAATTACATACCATCATATGTACCTCTATTAATGAAGGAATAATTCCATAAGTTTGAAAAAGGGCAAACATTGTACCCATATTTAAAGGAGGAGACACATAAGACCCACTAAATTATAGACCGGTTTTGCTTACGAGTGTGGTTGCAAAAATATGTGAAAGGATAATAAAGAACAAATGGACCAAGTTTTTGGAAGATAAGGACATTCTCACAACTTGTCAATTTGGCTTTAGAAAAGGGAGATCTTGTGTCACTAATTTATTATGTTATTATTCAAGAGTGACTGATATCAAGAGAGATGACTGGACAGATTGTATTTATCCAGATTTAAGAAAACCTTTTGATAAAGTGCCACATAATAGATTGCTGTAGAAGATGGAAAAAATAGATGGTGTAAATGGAAAAATGCTGAAATGGATGATTTCCTTAAAAACAGAGAGATGCAAACAGTAATAAGGGACCAGACATCAGTGTGGTCCAGTATTAAGTGGGGTCCCCCAAGGGTCAGTGTAGGCACCAGACATGTTTGCAGTATCTATAAATGATATGGTGGAGAATGTATCCAGCTATGTGAGTCCTTTTGCTGATGATGCAAAACTTATGAGAAGAGTGAAGGGAACTGAAGATTGTAAAGAATTACAGATATAGACAAGGTGTGGGAGTGGAGCAACAGATGGTAAATGGAATTTAACTCTAGTAAGTGTACAAAGATGGAATTTGGAAAAAGTAACAGAAGGTGTAGCTATAACTATAAGATGGGGAATGAAATAATAAATAAGACAACAAGAGAAAAGATCTGGGAGTGATTTTCTCAGAGAATTTATCATTGAAAAAACATATTAACAAGATAACAGGTGAAACTCTCAGTCTACTATGAAATATAAGAGTTGCCTTTGCTTATCTGGATGTAGAAATGATGAGGAAAATAATCACCACAATGATATGTCCAAGATTAGAATACACAGTGGTAATTTGGTCACCACATGAAAAAAGCACATACGAAAGTTGGAAGGAATACAGAGAGCAGCAACAAAGATGATAACAGAATTGCAAGATGTGTCATATGAGGAGCGACTAGCTAGAGTGCAACTCCCAACCTTGGAAAAGAGACAAGAGAGAGGTGACTTGATTGCATTGTACAGATTGCTGAGTGGGATGGAAAAACTAGATAGGGAACATCTCTATATAATGAATGAGAGAGAAACAAGAAGACATGGAAGAAAACTAAAAGTAACCACCTGCAGAACGGACATAAGGAAGTTTAGCTTCCCTCATAGAAGCATAGAGACATGGAATGGACTGGAAGGGGAAATGGTGTGTGCTACAAATATTCATGACTTTAAGGAAAAGTTGGATAAAAATAGTTATGGAGACAGGACAGTATGAGCTTAGCTCCTCTCACATATGTCACAACTAGGTAAATACACACAAGCATACACACCTCATCTTTTCCTCATTTAAACACAAGTGTCTGAGACAACTGACATTAGCCCCTTTTCTGTTCCCTCCTACTTTCTCTATCCTCAATTTCAATCCAAAGCTGGATGTTGCATTTATGTGAGCAATGACTTAACCTGCTCTTATGGCCACTCTCTTTAATCTTCCAAGTTTTCCATCACCTGGCTATGACTACAGAGTCACTCTCAAGCTAAATTTATCTGTGCTGTATACCTCTCACCTAACTCTGACTATAAGAAATTCTTTGACTACCTAACTTCCAAAGTGGAGTGCATTCTGACTCTCTTCCCTTTTGTGGAGATCTCCATTCTTGGAGACTTCAATGTTCACCACCAGCTTTGGTTTTCCTCTCCCTCCACTGACCATCCTGGTTAACTAGCCTTCAACTTTGCTATCCTCCATGACCTACACCAATTGGTGCAACACACTACTCATATTCCTGACTGTCTTGGAGATACTCCCAACATTCTTGACCTTTTCCTAATCTCTATTCCTTCTGTTTATGTTGTTACCCTCTCTTCTCCTTTGGGCTCCTCCGATCACAATCTCATATCTGTATCTTGTCCTATCGCTCCAATCCCTCCTCAGGATCCCCCCTAAACAGAGGTGCCTCTGGTGTTTTGCCTCTGTTAGTTGGGGGATCTGAGGAGGTATTTTACTGATTTTCCTTGGAATGACTATTGCTTTCATGTCAAAGGCCTGTCTCTGTGTGCTAAGTGCATAATGGAGGTGATAGTGTCTGGCATGGAGGTGTACATTCCTCACTTCTTTTCTCAACCTAAACCTCCCAAACCTTGGTTTAACACAGCTTGTTCTTGTGCTATACATGACGAGAGGTGGCCCACAAAAGGTACTTGAGCCTTCCATCACCAGAATCTCATGCTCTTTAAATTTCTGTCGAGAACCATGCCAAGTCTGTTCTTCAATTAGCCAAAAACTCCTTCATTAATAGAGTGTCAAAATCTTTCAAGATTTAACTCCCCTCATGACTTCTGGTATCTAACCAAAAACATTTCCAATAATTTTGCTTCTTCTTTCCCTCCTTTATTTCAATCAGATGGCACCATTGCTATCACATCTATCTCTAAAGCTGAACTCTTCACTCAAACCTTTGTTAAAAACTCTACCTAGGATGGTTCAGGGATTGTTTCTCCCTCTCCTTCACCCTCTGACTACTTCATGCTACCTATTAAAATTCTTCACAATGATGTTTTCCATGCCCTTGTTGGCCTAAACCCTTGGAGGGCTTATGGGGTCCCTCCTATTGTTCTCTGAAACTGCACCTCAGTGCTTGTGCCTTACCTAGTCAAACTCTTTCAATTCTCTGTCAATATCTACCTTTCCTTCTTGCTGGAAGTTTGCCTACATTCAGCCTGTTCCTAAAAAGGCTGACTGTTCTAATCCCTCAGACTACCGTCCTATTACTTTAATTTAGTGCCTAACTAAAGTTCTTGAATCTATCCTCAACAGGAAGATTCTTAAACATCTATCACTACACAACCTTCTATCCGATCACCATTATGGGTTCTGTCAAGGCTGCTCTATTGCTGATCTTCTGGCTTTCCTTACTGAGTCTTGGTCATCCTGTTTTAGAAATTTTGGTGAATCTTTTGCTGTTACCTTAGACATATCAAAAGCTTGATAGAGTTTGGCACAAAGCTTTGATTTCCAAACTACTTTCCTATGGCTTCTATCCTTCTCTCTGTAACTTCATCTTAAGTTTCCTTCTTGACCATTCTATTGCTGCTGTGGTAGACAGTCACCGTTCTTCTAAATCTATTAAGAGTGGTGTTCCTCAGGATTCTGTCCTGTCACTTACTATTTTCCTATTATTCATCAATGATCTTCTAAACCAAACTTCTTGTCCTATCCACTCCTACGCTGATGATACCACCCTGCACTTTTCCATGTCTTTTCATAGATATCCAACCCTTCAGGAAATAAAGAATTCATGCAGGGAAGCCACAGAACACCTGATTTCTGATCTCTCTAAAATCTCTGAATGGGGGAAAAGCAAACTTGCTGTTGTTCAATGCCTCAAAAACTCAATTCCACCATTTATCAACTCAACACAACCTTCCAGACAACTATCCCCTCTTCTTCAATGACATTCAACTGCCCCCCTCCTCTTCTTTTTTTTTTTTCTTATGTAGGAAGGATACTGGCCAAGGGCAACAAAAATCTAATAAAAAAAATGCCCACTGAAATGCCAGTCCCATAAAAGGGTCAAAGCAGTGGTCAAAAATTGGTGAATAAGTGTCTTGAAACCTCCCTCTTGAAGGAATTCAAGTCATAGGAAGGTGGAAATACAGAAGCAGGCAGGGAGTTCCAGAGTTTACCAGAGAAAGGGATGAATGATTGAGAATACTGGTTAACTCTTGCGCTAGAGAGGTGGACAGAATAGGGGTGAGAGAAAGAAGAAAGTCTTGTGCAGTGAGGCCGCGGAAGGAAGGGAGGCATGCAGTTAGCAAGATCAGAAGAGCAGTTGGCATGAAAATAGCGGTAGAAGACAGCTAGATATGCAACACTGCAGCAGTGAGAGAGGGGCTGAAGACAGTCAGTTAGAGGAGAGGAGTTGATGAGACGAAAAGCTTTTGATTCCACCCTGTCTAGAAGAGCAGTATGAGTGGAACCCCCCCCAGACATGTGAAGCATACTCCATACATGGACGGATAAGGCCCTTGTACAGAGTTAGCAGCTGGGGGGGTGAGAAAAACTGGCGGAGACGTCTCAGAACACCTAACTTCATAGAAGCTGTTTTAGCTAGAGATGAGATGTGAAGTTTCCAGTTCAGATTATAAGTAAAGGACAGACCGAGGATGTTCAGTGTAGAAGAGGGGGACAGTTGAGTGTCATTGATGAAGAGGGGATAGTTGTCTGGAAGGCTGTGTTGAGTTGATAGATGGAGGAATTGAGTTTTTGAGGCATTGAACAATACCAAGTTTGCTCTGCCCCAATCAGAAATTTTAGAAAGATCAAAAGTCAGGCATTCTGTGGCTTCCCTGCATGATATGTTTACCTCCTGAAGAGTTGGATGTCTATGAAAAGACGTGGAAAAGTGCAGGGTGGTATCATCAGCATAGGAGTGGATAGGACAGAAAGTTTGGTTTAGAAGATCATTAATGAATAATAAGAAGAGAATGGGTGACAGGACAGAACCCTGAGGAACACCACTGTTAATAGATTTAGGAGAAGAACAGTGACCGTCTACCACAGCAGCAATAGAATGGTCAGAAAGGAAACTTGAGATGAAGTTACAGAGAGAAGGATAGAAACCGTAGGAGGGTAGTATGGAAATCAAAGCTTTGTGCCAGACTCTATCAAAGGCTTTTGATATGTCCAAGGCAACAGCAAAAGTTTCACCAAAGTCTCTAAAAGAGGATGACCAAGACTCAGTAAGGAAAGCCAGAAGATCACCAGTAGAGCGACCTTGACGGAACCCATACTGGCGATCAGATAGAAGGTTGTGAAGTGATAGATGTTTAAGAATCTTCCTGTTGAGGATAGATTCAAAAACTTTAGATAAGCAGGAAATTAAAGCAATAGGACGGTAGTTTGAGGGATTAGAGCGGCCATCCTTTTTAGGAACAGGTTGAATGTAGGCAAACTTCCAGCAAGAAGGAAAGGTAGATGTTGACAGACAGAGCTGAAAGAGTTTGACTAAGCAAGGTGCAAGCACGGAGGCACAGTTTCGGAGAACAATAGGAGGGACCCCATCAGGTCCATAAGCCTTCCGAGGGTTTAGGCCAACAAGGGCATGGAAAACATCATTGTGAAGAATTTTAATACGTGGCATGAAGTAGTCAGAGGGTGGAGGAGAGGGAGGAACAAGCCCAGAATCGTCCAAGGTAAAGTTTTTAGCAAAGGTTTGAGCAAAGAGTTCAGCTTTAGAAATAGATGTGATAGCAGTGGTGCCATCTGGTTGAAGTAGAGGAGGGAAAGAAGAAGAAGCAAAGTTATTGGAGATATTTTTAGCTAGGTGCCAGAAATCACGAGGGGAGTTAGATCTTGAAAGGTTTTGACATTTTCTGTTAATGAAGGAGTTTTTGGCTAGTTGGAGAACAGACTTGGCATGGTTCTGGGCAG
This sequence comes from Scylla paramamosain, assembly GCF_035594125.1. Taxonomy (NCBI): domain Eukaryota; kingdom Metazoa; phylum Arthropoda; class Malacostraca; order Decapoda; family Portunidae; genus Scylla; species Scylla paramamosain. Next base: position 3,127,036 of record NC_087164.1, on the reverse strand, counting down.
AAATATAAAGTGCATGAGATTCTGGTGATGGAAGGCTTAAGTACCTTTTGTTTCCCACCTCTCTATCATGTATAGCACGAGAACAAGCTGTGTTAAACCAAGGTTTAGAAGGTTTAGGACGAGAAAAAGAATGAGGAATGTACGCCTCCATGCCAGACACTATCACCTCTGTTATGCGCTCAGTACACAAAGATGGGTCTCTGACATGGAAGCAGTAGTCATTCCAAGGAAAATCAGCAAAATACTTCCTCAGGTCCCCCCAACTAGCAGAGGCAAAACGCCAGAGGCACCTTTGCTTAGGGGGATCCTGAGGAGGGATTGGAGTGATAGGACAAGATAAAGATATGAGATTGTGATCGGAGAAGCCCAACGGAGAAGAAAGGGTGACAGCATAAGCAGAAGGATTAGAGGTCAGGAAAAGGTCAAGAATGTTGGGCGTATCTCCAAGACGGTCAGGAATACGAGTAGGGTGTTGCACCAATTGCTCTAGGTCATGGAGGATAGCAAAGTTGTAGGCTAGTTCATCAGGATGGTCAGTGAAGGGAGAGGAAAGCCAAAGCTGGTGGTGAACATTGAAGTCTCCAAGAATGGAGATCTCTGCAAAAGGGAAGAGGGTCAGAATGTGCTCCACTTTGGAAGTTAAGTAGTCAAAGAATTTCTTATTGTCAGAGGAGTTAGGTGAGAGGTATACAGCACAGATAAATTTAGTATGAGAATGACTCTGTAGTCGTAGCCAGATGGTGGAAAACTCGGAAGATTCAAGAGCGTGGGCACGAGAGCAGGTTAAGTCATTGCACACATAAACGCAATCCAACGATCCAGCTTTGGATCGAAAATGAGGATAGAGAAAGTAGGAGGGAACAGAAAAGGGGCTAGTGTCAGTTGCCTCAGACACCTGAGTTTCAGTGAGGAAAAGAAGATGAGGTTTAGAAGAGGAGAGGTGGTGTTCTACAGATTGAAAATTAGATCTTAGACCGCGAATGTTGCAGAAGTGAATGAAGAAAAAGTTGAGGGGGGTGTCAAGACACTTAGGGTCGTCGATGGAAAGGTAGTCCGACCTGGGGACATTTATGGTCCCCTCCCCAGATGGGGACTCCGAGGCTGGTGTAGGAGTCGTCATGATTTTAAAATTTTTGAGTGAAGGGTGTGTGTGTTATTAGGTGCTTGTAGTTTTGTGTGAAGGGAGAGAGTTGTCTTTAGAGGGCAGGCTGTGACTGCCCCCTTGTGTTGTGAGACACAAAGGGAAACGTTCAGTGAGGTCACAGCTGGGTTTAATGATAAGTTCACAGCACCCCTTGAACAGTGCTTTAGACCTCACTGGGAGTGATTATCGTTTCGGCAGGTGTCTACTGCCTCCTCCTACACTGAACATCTTTGGTCTGTCCTTTTCTTATAATCTAAACTGGAAACTTCATATCTCATCTCTAGCTAAAACAGCTTCTATAAAGTTAGGCGTTCTGATATGTCTCTGCCAGTTTTTCTCATCCCCCCCCAGCTGCTAACTCTTATCTATCCATGTATGGAGTATGCTTTACATGTCTGGGAGGGGTGCGGTTCCACTCATACTGCTCTTTTAGACAGGGTGGAATCAAAAGCTATTCATCTCATCAATTCCTCTCTTCTAACTGGTTGTCTTCAACCTCTTTCCCATCACTGCAATGTTGCATCTCTAGCTATTTTCACGTTAACTGCTCTTTTGATCTTGCTAACTGGATGCCTCCCCTACTCCTCTGGCCTTGCTGCACAAGACTTTCTTCTTTCTCTTCACCTTTATTCTGTCCACCTCAGTAATGCAAGTTTACCAGTATTCTCAATCATTCATCCCTTTCTCTGGAACTCTGGAATTCCCTGCCTGTTTCTGTATTTCCACCTTCCTATGACTTGAATTCCTTCAAGAGGGAGGTTTCAAGACACTTATCCTTAAACTTTTTACTGCTGTTTCAGATCCTATTTGGGGACTGGCATCTAAATGGGCTTTTTCTTTTTTTTTTTTACTGGATTTTTGTTGCCCTTGGCCTACATAAAAAAAAAAAAATTAATCAATTAATTAATAGGTGAATGACACACACAGAGAGGAAAGATGTGCTTCACTGCTCTCCATGTAAGTTACCTATTATGTAGTAATGCAGGACTGAGTCTGAAATCTCAAAAGTACAATAGTACTGATAAAGGTTTAAGCAATGCTGTGAAATGATTACAAAGTGAAAACAGGATAAGAAAAGGAAGGTAAACAAATCATATGCCTGGCAATGCATTTCAGTGCTGGGTAAGGTGTGAGGAGCTGCTGGCTTCACAGGCTTGGTAATGAAGGAATGATTGACTCAGACAAACAAGGGTACAAATTATCACCATAGCTTCAAAAAGGGAATCCAAGAAAAATCTAATTTGATTTTGTAGATAATGAGGAATTTAAGAGATTGGTATCCAGAGTCAAACACCTGGAAAATTAATTATCAGAAGTAAGATGTGCTGGAGAAAATATTGAGGAGAAATGAAGAATTAGAGGGCAAAATAAATAAATAAAAAAAGAGGAAGAAATGAACAAGATATCAGTGGAGTAGAATGCAATAAAAGCAATGTCCTAGGATATTGGACATAATGTGTTTCAAAATGAGCAGGATATAAGAAAAGTAAAATAGGAAGCTGACATGGTGAAGGAAACAAATAATATCAGAAAAAAATCTTGACATAAAAAAAATAGAACAAACTAGTGAAACTATGTCTGCAAGAAAACATGACACAAGTCAAACCTATGCTAAGATTCTTAAAGAAAAAGAAGAGATTTAGCAGACACAAACAGGAAAAATATATATAAAGAAGGAAATAAATTTTTTTATAAGAAATAACCCCAAGTTTATCAGACACAGTAGATATTAATAAATCTGTTGTGTCCTTTGGCATGAAAGAAGATGTAATTATAAATAAGATTGAAAAAGATAAACATATGCTTGCAAAGGTATCTAAGACTTTAAATGCTATAATTGGAGAAGAAATTTTCAAGGTTTGGAAAGTATGATCCGAAAATAGACTGACCATTCAAGGCTGTACTGCAAAATACCAACAAGGTGGAAACAGTTCTGACAAACATTAGGGAGATAAAAAGAAAATGGAGAACAGAAAAATGTAAATGTTAGCTGATGCTTGAATAAGGAAGATGGTAAAGATGAAAGAATTGAAAGAAAGAAAACAATTATGAAAGGTAAGAGGAAGAAGCACACACAAAGTCTTGGAAATGCAAGTAAAGAAAAAATGCATTTTCAGAATAGAAACCAGGTTTTAAAAAATGTATACAAAAATTTTTTTTTAAATTAAAAATGATGTACACAAATGTTGATGGTTTGGTATCTAAAAGTAAATTAATTTAAAGATAAAATAGAAAAGGACAAACAACAGATTATATACCTCACTGAGACTAAGCTAAAACAGTCATTATCAAATGCTACGTTAGACTTGAATGATTATGAGATATGGAGAAAAGATAGGACACATAAATATGGAGGTGGAGTCTTGATATTGACCAGTAAAGACTTAAAAGTAAAAGAATCTGAGTTTGATATATCAAACAAAGTTGAATTAGTAGCTATTGAGATAGTAACACAAGAAAGAAAAATAATTGTAGCAACATTATATATGCCTCCAAGGACAAGAGCTTGGGAGATAGAAGAGAACGAAAAGTTAGAAGACCTAACTGAGGAAACCATGAGTTATACTTCAAAATATGGAAGACAAATCCAAAAGACCAATATAACTGGGGATTATAACTGTGATATAGACTGGAGTAAATGCAAAGTAAAAAAATTCAGAATAACAGTGGAATAATGGATTACTAGAACTTGTACAAGATCACTTACTAACACAGCATATTATACAATATGCAAGAATGAGGGGCATGGATCAACCATCAACACTAGACTTACTCTTCATAAGAAAAGATAATGAAATGGAAAATATTGTATATCTCCCACTGTTAGGGAAAAGTGATCATCTGGTACTGACAAGGGATTTCATAAGTTCATAGTGGCATATGATATAATAGAAAATTAACTGAAAATACAGCTTAATTATAAGAAAGGAAATTATGACAAACTAAGCAAATATTTTTATTCAATAAGTGGGAAGAACAACTGGATATAAAAAATATAAATTATCAGTACTCAAAGTTTTGTGAAGTTTGCAATGAAGGAGTTTGAAGATATAACCCTTAAAAAAAAAAAAAAAAATAGTCGGTAATTGTATTGTCGGTAATTGTATTGTACAAGAAAAAAGAGAGATTTGTTGTGGAATAGATACAGAAAACATGAAAGGTCCTATGAGAGATACAAAAGTGCAAGGAACAAATATACAAAGAAGAGAAGAGAAGCAGAAATTGAATATCAAAAGGACTTAATAAGCAAATGTAAAGATAAACCTAAGCTATTTTATAGTTAGGCATGTTAGAAGCAAGACTAAAGTGAAAGATCAAATTCAGTGTCTGACAGATGAAGGAAAAATTATTATACTGAGGAAGAAACATGAGATACTAAAATAAGAAATTCCAATAAGTTTTTTATAAATGAAAAAGCATTTCTGGAAGAGCAAAACAGAGATCCAGAAAAAGAAACATTGGATAGCTTAGTAATAAGTTGTGAAGAAATATAAGCAGAGATGAAAGCATTGAACAAAACAAAGCTATGGGTCTTGATGGCATTTCCTGCTGGGTACTGAAGGAATGTGTGAGAGAATTAAGTAAGCCATTGAATGTATTAATGCAAGATTCCCTAAAGCAGGGGAAGCTACCAGAAAACTGGAAAAGAACGGACACAGTATGGCTATTTAAGGAAGGAAACAGACAGAACCCTCTCAATTATAGGCTAGTTTCTCTAACAAGAGTAGTATGCAATGGAAAGAATAGTAAGGAAGACCTGGGTAGATCATATAGAAGGTAACAAATTATTATCAGATAAACAATTTGGTTTCAGAAAAGGAAGATCCTGTGTATCAAACTTGTTAAGCTAATAGCTTAACAAGTTTGATACACAGGATCTGAAAAACATGAGAGATGAATGGGTCAATAATATTTACCTAGATTTAAAAAAAGCCTTTGACAGGGTTTCTCATCAGTGGCTTATCTAGAAATAAAAAATCTATAGAACTGTTCAAGGGAACCTATTAAAATGGATGGAAAATTTTTTAAAGGGGAGGAAGACAACACTGAGAGGTAAATACTCTACTAAGAAGGATGTAACCAGTGGTATTCTGCAAGGCTCTGTATTAGCACCAATTATGTTCCTGATTTATGTAAATGATATACCTGAGATAACTGCAGAAGAGAGCTACATGAACATGTTTGCTGATGATGCCAAAATTCAAAGAATAAAAAGAATGATGACTACTGTAGAGAGCTGCAAGATGACCTTAGTAAGTTGAACAAATGGAGTGATAAATGGCAGATGAAATTTAATGCAGATAAATGTCATGTTCTGAATTTAAGAAGCAAGTCATGACCAGAATGGAAATATAAACTAGGAAATAAAAAATTAAGAGTCTGAGAAAGAGAGATTTAGGTGATAATAAATAATAAGCTAACTCCAGATAATCACATAAATAATAAGATGGGAAGTGTGTATGCCCTATCAACAAATATGAGAATAGCATTCACACATATAGATGAAGAGATGATGAAGAAATGTATAACAACATTCATAAGACCCACATTGGAATATGCAGCAGTGATATGGAACTTAAAAAAAAAAATACACTTAAAACACTAAAAAAAAAAAAAAAAAAAAAAATCCAAACTGGAGAAAGTTCAAAGGGCAGCATCAAGAATGGTGCCATCTCTTATAGGGTTAAGCTATGAATAAAGATTAGAAAAGATGAATTTACCCAAACCAGAGGAAAGTGGGATAAGAGGTGATATGATCATGATGTATAAATGTTTGAGGGAAAAAGAAAAGATTGACACAGCAAATTTGTTTACAAGAGGAAATGAAACATTAAGAGAACATAAAATGAAACTGAGAAAAGAAGAGGAGACAAAGACATTCAAAATTATAATTTTCCAAGTGAAACAACAGATCCGTGGATTTCACTGCCAGAAGAGATAGTGTATGCCAACAGTATACATAAATTTAAAGAAAATATGATAACTGGTTACTAAAAGAGAGGACAGTACGATAGTGATTCAGTTCTGTAAAAATTACACACACACACACACACACACACACACACACACACACACACACACACACACACAAATAGGATTTCCACCCTTCTGTTCCACCTGAGAAGGTAAGGTCAGAACTCTGTATCTATTCACTATTAGCTGAAAAGGAACTACAGGAAAGAATTGTCTCCACCCAACCCAGGATTCAAACCAAGGATCTCTGAGTTGTGAACCATGTGTGTTAAACACTACATCATATTCTTCAAAAAATTATAAAAAGTGCAACCTATGAAATATTGATATATCATATTTCCTTTTATATAGGTTGAGATCTGAAGGTCAAATATTTATGCAAAAAATTTGAGTTTGACCTATACACATGGCCTCTTAGGATGAAAACTAGGAATCCACATGTGATAGGAAGGAACAGTAGCAACTTTTGGTTTAAAAAATTAAATATTTACTTAATATGACCAGTAAACAACACAAATCTTTATAATTTACTAAGTCTTGTCTAAGTAGATAAAGCTCACAAATTTATAATAGACTACTTGACTTGTTTTATTTTGTGGTTTCAACAATCTCTGTTGAGCACAGGCTTGGTCACTATATATGTGTACATATACAGTAGTACACAAACAAAACACCCATATACTGAAATATACAATAAAAACCCATGAAAGATTTTCACATTCAGCATATACAGTACCACATCATGTCTTTGCTTACATCTGCAGTGTCACGATAGAGAGTGGGAGGAGGAGAGACAGGGGCTAGTGAACAGGAGAGAGAGAGAGAGAGAGAGAGAGAGAGAGAGAGAGAGAGAGAGAGAGAGAGAGAGAGAGAGAGAGAGAGAGAGAGAGAGAGAGAGAGAGAGAGAGAGAGAGAGAGAGAGAGAGAGAGAGAGAGAGAGAGAGAGAGAGAGAGAGAGAGAGAGAGAGACCTGCTCCTCCTTTGTTGTTGTCCTATATTATATATTATGTACCTATGTTATGTACAATAAGATAGAGAGCAGAAATAGTGAGAAATGTGAAAGACTGAAAAATAGGAAGGAGAAAGATAAAGAAGGAAGAGGAAGAGAGAGCGAGAAGCAGTACGAGTATCTGACCATGTCCAGCAACGTTGAGGGAGGCGCCAAGTTTACAGTAGGAAAAAACTTTGTATAACTTTAAAGTTGTTCTTCCCCACTTGATTTCCCCCATCTCCCCGTCCTTCCAGAAAGTTACAGTTAATAGATAATAAAGTAGAAGAGTTGCTCTCTCTCCATATGTAACCAGTTTTTACCCAGCCCCCAAAATAGCCCAAAGCTAAATTTCAAAATAAATGTTTAGTTAGGGAGAGAGGATAGTGATGTAGTGAGTGGTGCAGGACAGAATCCACCTACCAGCTTTCCACTTTTCCCTTCCCTCCATCTTTCCCAGCCCCTGTCCTGTGTCTGCAATGGGGGGATGTGAGTTTAATGGCTTTTCTCACCACCTCAGTAGCAGCAGACCAGATTTCATAGAGAATAGACATGGTGCATAGAGAGGCAGTTGTGTTGGGGTGTGTGTAGGGAGGGCATATTGCTGTATACCTAATGGTGGGATTACTCTATGACATCCTAATATATTTATGTAATATCTAGGCCCTACAGGAGGCCAGGATCTGGATGCAGACTGCCGGATTCTAAAACTCCTATGCATGCTGAGCTGGGGTCTCATGCACAGTATTCATGTATCCTGACGTCCATTGTCTCTGTGCAGAGTACTAGTGGGAGCAGGCTCCTGTCCTCTTCCCCTTTCTGTCTACATGTAATGTATTGTTGTGTGATGTGTGTGTGTGTGTCACACAGGCTTGCAGCTGCACTTGTCAAGCATTAGAGGAGCCAGGCTACAGCTGTTTACTTTCTTCCCAGATTCCCTCCAATTTCAGTGGAGGTGGGAATCTGTCTCCTGTGAGATTGTACATGGCTGTTACATGGCCAGTGTGTGTAATATTTCTGTTGGACAGAGGGTAGTTTTTGTTACTGTTGGCAGATTGCCCAGCAGGAGTATTACCCTAGCTCTGGGTGTGCATCGTCCGTGCTGTTTGTGCCCTAGCATGTGGCTCATCAGTTCTTTCCCACTTAGGGAATTAAGATGACTTTTGTTATACTCCCTTCTTAGTTGGTGGGTTAAACCGAGTGGTGACCTTAGAGGCTTGATAGTTGTTGGCAACCAGCAGGTGCCTGGAGCTGTTGCATCTGTGTCCTGCACTAAGCTACATAGGAGGTAGCTTAAAGATAAGCTGACCTGAGTCAGTGGCAGCTGTGAGCGGGACTGTAGCTGGTCATAACAATACATATATATGTTGCTACACAGTGTCCTGTTTATTAGAAAATTATGAAGACAGAAGAGAAATAAAGAGAGAAAAAACAAAGAAGAGAAAAACAAGTGGAAAACTGGCATCTATGGCTGCAAATCATGTAGACTAGTGTAATAATTTATTTATTTTCCCCAACATCCTTTTATTTTACCATTTTGAAACCACTACCATCCAAAAGAGAAAGAACCAAAGTTTACAGTGATATAATCAAATTGCAACTAGCCTTTTACAGAGACTATAGTAAGCAGATAGACTGAAATATTCTTTTTGCTATCTGCCCGGTCATGAGGGTGGGCAATGCCTTTGCCAGTCTGGCCACCCCAATTCCCCCCTTCTTCCCTCCTCTTTCCCTTTCACAATTCAACCCGTGTGTCGGCCAGATCCTAACCTCCTGTAGGGCCTAGATAGATGTGTTCATTGTTCAATGGTGGCCCAATCTTTGAGAGAGATGGTAATGTGAGGTTGTATTTAGGGGCATAAATAAGGTAGCATTCAGGGGGATACTAGTAATACACCTCACACAAAAACTATTGTGTTGGACCCTACGGGTGGTATCATTTGTACTGTTCTCTTTCGTGGTTCCCTAACTTTTCTGATTGAGTACCACTTTGAGGTCCCATACTATTATTTCATACCACCTGGTTTCAGAAAAACACATTTTAATAAGATATCAATCTATTCATAACTAGAACACACAAATGAATGAATAACAAAGAACACAAATCATTCATTAAATTTTAATGTAAGGAATGCATATGCTTCTCCTCCACCAGCTGGTTAATGCATGGCATAACGTTGTTTACAGTACATTGGAAATCATGCCCAGGTGCAGCAAGACAGTTCTGGCTCTTTGACTTGATGTTCATCATGACTGAGAACCCATACTTGTGCTCCCATGTAGAGGGGAAAATCAGTAGCTGGGGAATAACGAGATGGGGTAGTGTTGGGTATGAGGAGGCCATGTTCACCCAGAAGTTTATAGGACAACGTTCCTCATGCTTCATCTTTGTTGTCTCATCAGACTGTACATCTATGAGCTCCTCTTGTTTCCCAGTCCTGATAAGCAGATTGGCTGGATCAACAGAAAATGGATTGGTGATGTAGGCACATGTCATGTCATGTCTGGGAAGTAATGCATCAATTCAGTCTTGAGCAGTGAGAGGTGATGGACGATTTCTTGGGAAAATTCATCATTGGGCTAACTCTCAAAGGTAGTAAGGAGTTCGAACATTCTGTAGCTGTATTTGCAGTCCATGTTCTTCATCCAGAGGTCCAACTTCTTCATAAACACTCCCAGCTTCAATATGAACTCTGAGACAGTACAGTTGGGCCCTTGAAATGACAGGGTTACTTGGTAGAGGGGCCCAAAAATTGTGTGACAGGTTGCCCAGCCTTGAAATAAACTCATCCTCCAGATTTTTTTAAAAGTATTCTTTTTCCCTGAAGAAAATGAGAAGTTCATCCCTCAGTTCAAAGAGATACCTCATTGTATTTCCCTGGGAGAGCCAGCAAACTTCTGAGTGGTAGAGGAGACAAGTGTGGTCTGAGCTGAAATCTTCACAGAGCTGAGTATTCAGGGTAGAGTTTTTGATGAAATTAATGATTTTGATAATTTTGTTCAAGCATGACAATAACTTCAGAGGGAGCACCTTAGTGCAAAGAACAAATCTGTGTATGAAACAGTGAACAGAGGTGGCATTTGGTGATGGTTTTCACATGGACCTAAAACCCTGATTTTCAACCAAGCATAGGCAGGTGGATAACTGGCTGTGGCAGTGGGCTGCTATGGTCATTGGCAACTTTAAGTTGAAAGTTTAAGTTGTCAATAACTGAAAATCACAAATAACCCCAAAAGTGCTCATGTATCACCTGTAAGGCCCTCATGTACCATAGTCTGTAAACCACTGGTTTAATTAAGACAAGTATATTGGCCTTTGGGGTCCCACATATCAGAGTGTGTGACTGTGTTTTGTTGGCATCCATTTTGTGGTCAGTGGGCATCGGTTCCCTCTCCATCAAAGTTCCTGTATCTGAATGTCTTTTCTTTTTTGTTGAATGGCTGTGTCGTGTATTATTGTGAGTTTTTGGCCAGAGGGGATATATACCGTATTTGATGGCTCTTAAGACATGCCTTTTTCCAAAAAAGTCTCAAAAAATGAGCCTGCATCTTATAAGGTTAAGGTTCAGCTTTGGGGCAGTGGCTAGTGGTAAGTCTATGGCAACATCCTGTCCCAGAGTGTCTGTCAAGTGATGCTGGAGACCATGGAGCGCCATCAGTGGCCCTTAAATCAAACACCAAATATCTTTGAACACGTAAACAACGTTATGATTGCTTCAACACCACAAAAATAACTCTTTTTTTTTGCACAATAACAATGTACTCATATAACAGGTTGTACTTACCAGTAATTCACATCAAATAATGCCAGTCAGGAAGAAATTAAGTGACTGCTTACAATGCATGCACCAAAACAAACTCATGGTCGGTTACACACCAAACCTGGCAACACGTGCAAGATTCACTGTGTTCCTTAGTATGATGCCATTATTCTTTGAAGTATGACATGAATAGAATAAATCTATTTTCATGGATTTCAATTTGAATAAAAACTACAATTATACTAAATTTCATGATGAATAGAACAAATTTATTTTCACACTTTCTTTTGTTTTAGAAATGTACTGAATATTTTAAATAAAAATACACTGTAGAGAATTAGGTAAATGTATTTTCACACATCCTTATGCTTTGAAAATGTACTAAAATATTACAACTAGAATTATGTATAGAGTGATCAAAAAAGAAAGAAGAAAGTCTTGTGCAGTGAGGATGCAGGAGGAAGGGAGGCATGCAGTTAACAAGACCAGAAGAGCATTTAGCAAGAAAATAATGGTAGAAGATAGCAAGAGATGCAACATTGCAGTGACAAGAGAAAGGTTGAAGACAGTCAGTTAGAGGAGGGGAGTTGATAAGACAAAAAACTTTTGATTCCATCCTGTCTAAAAGAGCAGTATAAGTGGAATCCCCATTCATGAGAAGCATACTCCATATATAGACGGATGAGGTCCCTAAACAGAGTTGGCAGTTAGGGGGGTGAGAAAAACTGGCAGAGACGACTCAGGATGCCTAACTTCATAGAAGCTGTTTTAGCTAGAGATGAGATGTGAAGTTTCTAGTTTAGATTGTAAGTAAAGGACAGACCAAGGATGTTCAGTGTAGGAGGTGGGGATAGTTGAGTGTCACTTTAGAATAAGGGATAGTTGTCTGGAAGGTTGTGTTGAGCTGACAGATGGAGGAATGAGTTTTTGAGGCAATGAACAATACCATGCAATACAATACAATGTTGCTCTGCCCCAATCAGAAATTTTAAAGAGATCAGAAGTCAGGTGTTCTGTGGGTTCCCTGCACAAAGTGTTTACTTCCCAAAGGGTTGGCTGTCTACAAAAAGACATGGAAACGTGTAGGGTGGTATCATCAGCACAGGAGTGGATAGGGCAAGAAGTTTGGTTTAGAAGATCATTGATGAATAATAGGAAGAGAGTGGGTGACAGGACAGAACCTTGAGGAGCACCACTGTTAATATACTTAGGGGAAGAACAGTGACTGTCTACCACAGCAGCAACAAAGCGGTCAGAAAGGAAACTTGCGTAAAGTTACAGAGAGAAGGATAGAAGCCATAGGAGGGTAGTTTGGAATTCAAAGCTTTGTGCCAACCTCTATCAAAAGAATTTGATATGTCTAAGGCAACAGCAAAAGTTTCACCAAAATCTCCAAAAGAGGATGACCAAGACTCATTAAGGAAAGCTAGAAGATCATCAGTAGAGCAGTCACATAAAAGTGGCCCAGGTGAATGGGGCCATACAAATGTGTGTGTTCTATATTTTACCATTTTTTTGTGGTGGCCACTCACCACAAAAAATGGCTCATGTGAATGCAAAATCCCTAAAAGTGTGTATTTCATCCTCATATCTTGTATGATGCAATGCTGTGGCTGTGCAGTACTACCATCACATCTAAAACCATGTGTGTGTGTGTGTGTGTGTGTGTGTATTCTCTCTCTCTCTCTCTCTCTCTCTCTCTCTCTCTCTCTCTCTCTCTCTCTCTCTCTCTCTCTCTCTCTCTCTCTCTCTCTCTCTCTCTCTCTCTCTCTCTCTCCTGCCCTCCTCCCCCTTCCCTCCCTCTCTCTTCCCTGCCTCCCTCCCCCTTCCCTCCCTCTTTTCATCTCTCTCTCTCTCTCTCTCTCTCTCTCTCTCTCTCTCTCTCTCTCTCTCTCTCTCTCTCTCTCTCTCTCTCTCTCTCTGTGTGTGTGTGTGTGTGTGTGTGTGTGTGTGTGTACCTAGTTGTATTGTACAGGGTATGAGTCAAAGCTCATTTTGTCCTGTCTCCATAACCATATTTATTCAGTTTCTCTTTAAACATGTGTAGACTGTTTGCTACAACCACCTCTTTCTTTAAATCATTCCAGGTTTCAATAGTTTGATACAGAAAGCTGTATTTCTTGATGTCGCTTGAACATCCACTCTTCATTTTCTTCCCATGCTCCCTTGTCCATCTCTCTCCCTCCTCTATCTGTGGTACCAAGTCATTTCTATTTCTGTCTATTCTTTCTATATTGTTTACTAATTTGTACACTGTTATCAGGTCTCCTCTTTCTCTTCTCTCTTGTAGTGATGGTAATCTCATCTCTTCATGTGTTTCTTCATAGCTTAAGTCATAACTTAAGTCCTTCGATTCTGGTACCATCTTTGTTGCTATCCTCTGTATTCTTTCCAGTTTCTGTATCTTTTTTTCTATGTGGAGCCCAAACTACTGCTGAGTATTCCAATTTAGGCTGTATCATGCTTGTTATAATTTTCTTCATAATTTCTTTATCTATATAGTTAAATGCCACCCTAATCTTTGTTAAGAAACTGTATGTAGAGTTGAATATTCCATTTATGTGTCTTTCAGGTGATTGTGTGTCCTGACTCATTACTCCCAAATCTTTTCTTCATTACTTTTCATCATTATTTCTCCTTCCATTTTGTAATTCCATGAAGGTCTCTTTCTACTTTTCCTATTTCGAACATGTGACATTTTCTGGCATTAATTAAATTCTAGTTTCCGTCTTTGGCTCCATGTATGCATCTTGTCAATATCCTTTTGTAACTTTTTGCAGTTATTTTCACCCTTTATTGTTTTCATTAATTTTGCATCATCAGCAAAAAGGTTTATATAACTATTTAGATCCTCTGTCATATCATTTACATATATCTGAAACATAATAGGTGCCAACACAGATCCTTGCTGTACCTCACTTTGCACCAACTTGAATTAGTGTCTGATTACTGCTCTCATCCATCCATCTCAGTGGTGTTCCCTTTATTCCTCCTTCTTCTCAACTTTTTCAGTTTGCTTCTCTCTTATTCATTCATGTCTCTTTTTATCCATATTCCCCTCATTCCTTCTACTTTTGCCAATTTTCCTGTTCTTTGTAAAGCATGTTCCACTGCTGTTTGTGACATGAATTTTATTTTCATTGGTTTTGTTCCATTTTTTTCATACTTTCCAATCCTGTAAACCCTTTCAATTTGTTCAACTATCTCCTCTCCTTCTCCTGCCACTTCTGCTATAATTTCTTTAGCCCTCTTTGCCTCTTCTTTCTCTCTAGCTATTTTCATGGGTAGGTTCTTCTCCTTGATCCCAAATACCACCACACACATCTTTCTCTGTATTGTGTCTCTCACAAGATTACTTTTTTCCTTTATTATTTTAATCACTTGCTTTTCTATATCCTTATTGTGTTCCTGTCACTGTTGCCTTATTATCTCCTCCATGTCTACCTTTTGTTGTTGTTCTCTCTCTTCTTTCCAACTTTTGACTTCCTTTGTCACTAACTCCTTCACTTATCCAATCCTAACCTCTCTCTTTCTTGCAAAGTTTTCTTTAATTCTTCATTCTCTTCCTTGAGTTTCTTAATTTCTTCACGGTACTTCTTTTTTTAAGTCCACTATTTTTACCACTTCTTCTCTCAGTTCTTTGCTTTCTTTTTCTCTTTCCATCTCCCTCTTCATCTCTATTATATCACCAGATATCTTTTTTACATTGTCACCACCCAACTCTCTCTCTTTCTTCCACGTCTTTATTATTGCTGCTAAGTTACATATTTCTTATCGTATTTTCACATTTTCCTCTTCAATTTTCCACACTCGTTTATTTGTATGAGCTATACTGAGATCTTCTTCCTTGAAACCTTCAAAAACATTTGCTACGCTGACCACCATCTTCCCTGTAGATATCAATGACAGTGTTTACCTGTACACTACTCTCCCATTTCACCCATTTGGCCACTTTCCAATTTACACTTCACTTCCCCTGCACTCACACATCACACAATTCCCTATCACAGATACAGGACTCAAGCTCAGCCTCCCTATACAACCAGTATGTGTGTGTGTGTGTGTATTTACCTAGTTGTATTGTACATGACACGAGTCGAAACTCATTTTGTCCTGTCTCTGTAACCATATTTATCCAGTTTCTCTTTAAACAAGTGTACACTGTTTGCTACAACCATCTCTTTCTTAAACCATTTCAGATTTCAATAATTCTATACAGGAAGCTGTATTTCTTGATGTTGCTTGAGCACTGACTCTTCTTTATTTTCTTCCCATGCCATCTTGTCTAACTCCCTCCTCCATCTGTAGTACAAAGTCATTTCTGTCCATTCTTTCTATATTGTTTACTAATTTATACATTGTTATTAGGTATCCTCTTTCTCTTCTCTCTTGTAGTGTTGGTAAACCCATCTCTTCAAGTCTTTCTTCATAGCAGAGAGAGAGAGAGAGAGAGAGAGAGAGAGAGAGAGAGAGAGAGAGAGAGAGAGAGAGAGAGAGAGAGAGAGAGAGAGAGAGAGAGAGAGAGAGAGAGAGAGAGAGAGAGAGAGAGAGAGAGAGAGAGAAAATAAAAATAACCCTGAGGATTGCTAGAGAGAGAGAGAGAGAGAGAGAGAGAGAGAGAGAGAGAGAGAGAGAGAGAGAGAGAGAGAGAGAGAGAGAGAGAGAGAGAGAGAGAGAGAGAGAGAGAGAGAGAAAATAAAAATAACCCTGAGGATTGCTAGAGAGAGAGAGAGAGAGAGAGAGAGAGAGAGAGAGAGAGAGAGAGAGAGAGAGAGAGAGAGAGAGAGAGAGAGAGAGAGAGAGAGAGAGAGAAAATAAAAATAACCCTGAGGATTGCTAGAGAGAGAGAGAGAGAGAGAGAGAGAGAGAGAGAGAGAGAGAGAGAGAGAGAGAGAGAGAGAGAGAGAGAGAGAGAGAGAGAGAGAGAATAAAAATAACCCTGAGAATTGCTAAATAGTATGAGACTGATTGAGAACGAAAATGGATGGAAGGAGCATACATGTGAATTAAATTAAAAGGAGTGGAGGACAGGAAAAGAGAATACTTATTTCTTATTACTTCTTCTCTACCTCTAATTCTTCACTCACTCCTCACCCTTGCTGCTTATATTTATTCTTTCTACTTTCTCCCCATCCTCCCGTCCTCTTCCTCCACTTCCTTGCCCCATGTACTCTCCTTCCTGGGTTATGTCCCTTCCTCTTTTTCTTCTCCATTCCCTTCCTCTTTTATCCTGTCTCAAATCTCCCTCCCTATCACCTCCCCACCCCCTTATCTGTCAGAGATAAGGGAAAAGGGAAAGAAAGGGGAAAGGAGGGAGAGAGAGAGAGAGAGAGAGAGAGAGAGAGAGAGAGAGAGAGAGAGAGAGAGAGAGAGAGAGAGAGAGAGAGAGAGAGAGAGAGAGAGAGAGAGAATTTTATTAGCAGTAATTAGTAGTTGTCTGTATTACAGCCGCATTAGATACATGGCAATTATCAGATACTTTTTTCAAGAAAAATGTGTCTGATTCGCCAGCAAATATGGTACTTGTAGAAGTTTGGTAGAAACAAAAATAAATTATGACGAATTGAAGTCAAAACACCACTTTAAAATGTTTGTAACACATTTTACTTATGGTTGTCATATTCAGTAACTATGGTATGGATGCTAAAATAAACTCTTTCAACTTGTAAATAAAAATCTTCCAAACATGATGGTATGAGCAGATTTTTCAAAAACTGCCACATAAATGAACCACAAGACTCGCCTCATTTCTGGTGAGTACTGACAGTGGCTCTTGTTCACCATGGTGGGGGTGAAGGGTGATGTGTTGCAAGGCTACTTGCTCCTTGCCTTCTTTATAGCAATGCTATGCTTCTATTGTATCTCTCACATAATTATTTTACAATACATCATTATGTTCTGCCATATTAAGATATTAGAGTTTCCTTTCTTACCACATTCTGACTTGACACTCTCATCATTTAGTTTCATGGGTAGCATGTATACACACCTTTGGTGATAAACTTGTCAATCATGACCTTGAACTCAATGTCCACTAAATCAGCTGATGTGAGTGGCAGGTGGCTGGGAAGGTGGTGTAGTAGTGGGCGGGAAGCCCATTGCCATGGCAACTTCTACTTGAAATCACTTCCAAAGTGGCCACTCAAACTCACACGACCTCTCTCACTCGTCCACCTTCTTGCTCTCAGTGCAGATGCGGCTTAAGAGGCTCATCCATCTGCCCCCACCATGGGGGGAGCCACCTTGTTGTGGTGATGGGACTTGAAACGTGGTTGGTGGTACCACCTTCTTTGATGGCTCACCTGTCACTGGTGGGTTCGGTGCCTGACAGCTCCATGGACCAAATGCTCCCCTTCGGCACCTTATGACTTTGAAGTTCCAGCACCTTCCCCAACACCCTCCTTTTTTTTTTTAATCAATCAGTCAATCACCATCTACCTCACTGCACTCAGGACTCAAACTTGAACCTTCTTGGTTGTGATATCTGATGTGGCTGGGAGTGATATGGATTGTTGAGTGATTGGGTGTGATATAAACTGTTGTGCAGCTGGTGTGATGTTTGGAATGATGTGGCTTTGTGCCCTTGGTGTTGCTCAATGCTATGTGTGATGAGACATGGCTGTGTGTTATCTATGGTATGGTGCAGAAGGTGAGATGTGGGTTGTGATATGGCTAAATGTGATGTTAGTTCTGGTGTGGCTAGGTGTGGTGTGGCTTCAGGTGGTATGACTGAGTGTGATATGGGTTGGTGAGATGTGGGGTGTGATGCAGCTTTGTGGGTAGTGGCTGAATACAATTAATGGTGTGTGATGTGGTTTGTGGCTGGATGTGATGTATGATAAGGTTTGGTGTTGTGTGTCATGTCATCACTATGGGACTTCTCCTTCTTTTGCTTTTGCTTTTGTGTTTGTTGTTACTGTTGTTGCTTTTGTTGTCTTCATCGTGGGTGTACCTATTTCTTGCCCTCGACACCAAAACCAAGTGTAAAATTGGCTGTCGAAATGGTTTGGGTTTGACATCCCTGATCTATCACTTCACAACCAGTCACCTGTATGGGTTCTGTTGTGGTCATTCTATTGATCTTCTGGCATTCCTCACTGAATTTTGGTCAACCTTTTATAGGTTTTGATGAAATTTCTGCGGTTGCCTTAGACGTATGATTCTGGCATAAAGCTTCAGTTTCCAAACTAGTATCCTAAAGCTTCAATAATTCTCCCCATTACTTTATTTCAAGTTTCCTTTCTGACCAATCTATTGCTTCTCTGTATCACTATCACTATTCTTCTCCTAAGTATATTAATAGAGGAGTTCCTCAAGGTTCTGTCCTGTCACCCACTTTTCCTACTACTTATCTATTATCCAAACCAAAACTATGTGATATTCACTCCTCTGCTGACAATCACACTCAGCCCTTTCCGACATCATTTCCCCAATACCCATTTTCTCAGGAAATGAACAATTCACACTATGAAGTCATAAAATGTCTGACTTCTAGTCATTCCCTAATTTCTGATTGAGGAAGAGAAAACTTAAGAGTTGTTAAATGCCTCAAAAACCCAACTCCTTCAACAATCCATTCAACATCACCTTTCAGATAACTATCTTTTCTTCAATGACATCTGACTGTCTGACCATCTTCCTCTTTTCTACTGAGGAACCTCAGTCTGTCCTCCTATCCTTTACTATAAATTTGTCTGGGAACTTCACATATAACAGTTTTCATGAAGTCATATGTTTGGGTAGTTTTCTCACTCTCCCAGATACTATGTACAAGGATCTTATCTGCTCATGTAGAGTAAGCTTCATATATGGGAATTCCATTCACACAGCTCTCCTACATAGAGTGGAATCAAAAGCATTTTGTCTCATCACTTCCTCTTTAACTGTCTTCGACCTCTTTTTTCTTCACTGCAAGGTTGCAGCTTTAGCTATCTTCTGTTTTCATGCTAATTGTTTTGATCTTGCTACAAGCATGCCTTTCCAACTCCTATAGCCTTGCTGCACAAGGCTTTCTAATTCCACTTATTCCTATTCAGTTCACCTCCCTACTGCAAGAGTTAAGCAATATTCTTATCTTTCATCCCTTTTACTACTTTGGAAATCTCTGCCTGCTTCTGCATTTCCTCCTGGCTGTGACTTGAACTCTTTCAAGGGAAAGATAGCAAGACACTTCACAACTCAATTGTTGACTTGATTTTCAACCATCTCTACAAGAGACTAAAAGGAACAGTGAAGTACTGGTAACTTGCACTGGACTTTCTAATGATTGTAGTGTAGTAACAAATAATGTTCTTTGATTTATGAGCAATAGGATAATGAGCAAGGTTACATTTTGGAGTAATGATGCCCAATTCTGTCACAGGAAGTGACAAAAACATTTTGCTTGCTACACTCAAGCACCACCTTTGCTGGTTTGACACAATAACCTTCTGCCTGAATCTGTACTTCCCATTTCCTATGACTGAGGAGTTCCCAGTGATGTGTCTACAGGCTTTCCTCAATAGAATAATTTCTCTCTCAACTGATATGCAAATAATTTTTAATACTTACCACATTTTCTGATTCTTCAAGCATAACATTAAGGTGTACCACATGGTCAGGTGGTGTGGTTGAGCTGCACAGACTCCCCAGTGAACTCTTGATCAAAGTAGCGAGTATCTGTCTCACTTGTCACTTGGGGCTTGAAGGGTGGGGTAATCTGCAGGAATAAAACTCAATTTTACCAACTTAATCATCATTCATATCTCTAAGATCCAAATCTCTTGTGTCCAAAGATTTGTGAACACAGTTGTGTAAATGCATACCTACAATATTAATCCAATAGAATATAATTCATATACTTTGGTCATAATACAATGCATAAAATGAAAATTACAGTTGTCTCTTTGGCACAATACACATGTCTAGTCATCATTTCACTGTATAAAACAACTTTCAGGCCAGTTTAATCCCCTGGTATGTTGATACCAATGTACAAAGTACAATATAATCACATACATACAAATACGCAAGTGCACACACACACACGAGAGAGAGAGAGAGAGAGAGAGAGAGAGAGAGAGATGAGAGAGAGGAGAGAGAGAGAGAGAGAGGAGAGAGAGAGAGAGACGAGAGATGGAGAGAGAGAGAGGAGAGAGAGAGAGAGAGAGAGAGAGAGAGAGAGAGAGAGAGGGAGAGAGAGAGAGAGAGGAGAGAACCTAAAATTGTTTCAATTATTGAGTTATCATTATGTAAAATAACAAATCAAAGAATTCTTCCATCCTAACAGAAAATTATAAAATATATCATGATAGTGAAAAAATGTCCTCCTAGTAGGAATGAAATCATATAGGTTGATAATCTCAATGAACAGGGAAGAATTAAAGTGAATGACATTGCACAAACACCTTGGTGGTTACACTGCCACCTACAGAACTACCCTCACACTGACAATCTTCTTGCAGACCAATCAATCATGAGTAGATCATGTCTTCCTAGGGAAAAGAATCCCTGGTGTGTGCTATGTGCAAATCTGCTATGTGATGAGTGACATTAGTAGGGACCTCTGTTGGGTATACGTCCATAAGTCTACTCATTTATGTGCAGTTAATGAAGCCACTATAACGTAAATGAAGCCACAAACCTGTCAATAAAATCAAGAAATGCACATAAGAATGATTTTATTCAATTAATTCATAAGCCTGATAAAAAACTAGCTCAACAAGGCTACTTTTGCCTTAGCCAGTGTTTTGCTATGGCTGTCCATGGCATAGCACCTACACATAACAGTGATAGTGAATGCATCACTATAGCACCTTACAGGGTTTGGCTGGTAAGAAGTAGTTCAGAGAGAGTATAAGAGGCTTCCACCTCAAGAAACTCATGCCCTTTACATTTCTATTTGAAATTATGCCAAATCTGTTCTCCAATTTGCCTGAAACTCTTTCAGCAATAAGAAATGTCTAAATATAGCTAGTTTATATTCTCCTTATGACTTCTGGCATCTAAGGTAAAAATATCTCCAACAATTTTTTTTCATCTTTCCCTCCTCAATTTCATCCAGATGGCTCCACTGCCATCTCCTCTATCTCTAAAGGTGAATTCTTCTCTCAGATCTTTGTTGACAACACACTGGATGATTCCTCCATTACCTCCCCTCTCTGATTATATTATGCCTGCTATTAAAACTTCTCATAATGATATTGTTATGTGGGGCATAAGGAAGAAGAAGTGAGAGTATGAAGATGAGAAGAAAGGAGAAGAAAGAAGAAAGGAGAAGAAAGAAGTGAGAGAAAGAGAGAGAGAGAGAGAGAGAGAGAGAGAGAGAGAGAGAGAGAGAGAGAGAGAGAGAGAGAGAGAGAGAGAGAGAGAGAGAGAGAGAGAGAGAGAGAGAGAGAGAGAGAGAGAGAGAGAGGGAAGAAGGGAGGGCAAAAAGAATGAATGCCAGATGTATGATGATTGGGTGGCCATGTGCTTTTGTGTTACTATGAAATCTGCTACATATAGTTACCATCTTTTTTCCCATTTAACTTACTATATTTCTAGTTGTCCTTTCAGTTTGAGCCCCATCTGTTGTTTAGTTGGGGGGTCTGTCTTGCCTATAAAGTAATCGGTGTGCATCCAGACCCCATAGTTCAGCTAATCATTTTGTTGAGTAACCCAGCAATGCGAAGCGGCGGGCATGGTGTGTGTGTGTGTGTGTGTGTGTGTGTGTGTGTGTGTGTGTGTGTGTGTGTGTGTGTGTGTGTGTGTGTGTGTGTGTGTGTGTGTTTGTAACTACCCCACCCCCTCTCCTGTAGCCCTTGTCATAGCGGAGTGGGAGTGTTCATATTGCCTTTCCACACTTCCGAGTCAGTCACTGTCTTTAGCTTGAGTGACTCAGATGTACCATAGAAGGCAGAATTGTTCTGAGGAGACTGGGAGGAATACAGCTAGAAGGATCTGTTGCTTTAAAGGGGTATTTGAGTAATTTATTGCAGTATGCCCCTGCTTATATGTGTATTGTTTAGGTGTCTCCATCAACCCACGTGTGAGTGCATTTCCCTGAAAGGCACTCAGTGTATTTTTTTTTTTTTTTTTTATATTAAAATGAGACTCCTCTTCTCACTGTGGGGCAAGTACCTGGTGGCAGTGAGCAGTCAACAACACTCCTGTTTGTTTTTGTGGGCAGCTTGTTTGTGCACATATTGTTCTGCTACATGCTACTGTGTTCTGTACTCTTTTAACGAGGTGAGACACAGAGGATTATATGAAAACTGCTGTACAGTAAAATTTACTCCCTCCTCTGGGCTTGCCGTTCAGTGGGGGAAAGAAGCCTGTCTTCTTCCAGGAGGCTGTAAACAACACTGTTCTGCTGGAGAATATAATACATTGTTGGACAGTAGGTTGTTTTTTTGTTACTGTAGGTGGTGGTCCAATGGGGTATTATAACTCAACTTAAGTGTGTGTCCTTTGTTGTAATTATCCCTTCCTAGAACGTGGCTGGTGATTCTTTTTCAGCTAGTTTTGAGTGGTTTTGTTGCTATAATATTCCCTTGCCTGTAGGGGGTGAAACAAGCTGCTACCTTATTCGTGTAACCTGGTGTTATGACTGTCTGTGTAAAGGGTGCAAGAGTCAAAAGAGGACTTTGCAACCCATATTAAGCCATGCACCAAGTCACATAGGTGGTGATTTGGGGAAACTAGCCCAGTTTAAGGCAGCTGCGAGAAGGGCAGGAATCTGTGGGCATAACAATATTCTTTACAATCCATGGGAAAATTTACCAATCAAAGAGATTCTGGTTGTGTACTTCCTAATAGACCACAAAAGTTAAACAAATTTTAACTCCATGTAGAACTAAGTATTTTATTACATTTTTCAAATTGTTTTAGCACCTCTGTGACATGTTTTAGTACACTATCTACTAAACAGTGAAAAGCCTCAGGTTTGAATTCTTCCTAAATATTAAGAAGCTCTGCTTCTGGCTTGTAGAGTGTGGAGGCATCACACTGACCAGATGGAGGGAGCAAGCCACCACCACCACCCACAGCGATTTTAGTTTAGCAACTGCCTGAGGGGCAGTTATGTCAACTATATCAAAATTTGCTAGATTGACCTAAAATATCTGCCAGATTATAAATGAAACTATAAAAATTTCCCACTGATTTGGATTTGAAAATCCAGCTCAAAAAATTATCTGATGGACCAAAAAAGGACATACATCAGATTGCTCTTCTGAATCAACCAAAAGTGTCTTGAAAACCCCCTCACCTACTTTTAGGATAACTTCTGCAACATTTTCAGCCTTAAATATGACTTTCAATCTACAGGAACATCATCTCTTCTCTATTACACTTTTTTTCTTTTCATCACTGAAATACAAGTGTTTTGAGGCTTTCAATCCAAAGCTACTATGGACTACATTGTCAGAATAACTTTAAAACAAACTGATGAATTGTTATCATTTTTTTTTTATGTAGGAAGGACACTGGCCAAGGACAACATAAATCCAATAAAAAAAAAAAAAAAAAAAAACACTGAAATGTCAGTCCCATAAAAGAGTCAAAGCAGTAGTAAAAAATTGATGAATAAGTGTCTTGAAACCTCCCTCTTGAAGGAATTCAAGTCAAAGGAAGTTGGAAATACAGAAGCAGGCAGGGAGTTCCAGAGTTTACTAGAGAAAGGGATGAATGATTGAGAATACTGGTTAACTCTTCTTGCATTAGAGAGGTGGACAGAATAGGGGTGAGAGAAAGAATAAAGTCTTGTGCAGCGGTGCTACGGGAGGAGGGAAGACATGCAGTTAGCAAGATCAGAAGAGCAGTTAGCATGAAAATAGTGGTAGAAGACAGCTAGAGATGCAACACTGCGGTGGTGAGAGAGAGGCTGAAGACAGTCAGTTAGAGAGGAGTTGAGATGAAAAGCTTTTGATTCCACCCTGTCTAGAAGAGCAGTATGAGTGGAACACCCCCAGACATGTGAAGCTTACTCCATACATGGAGTATGTACAGAGTTAGCAGCTGAGGGGTGAGAAAAACTAGCAGAGACGTCTCAGAATGCCTAACTTCATAGAAGCTGTTTTAGCTAGAGATGAGATGTGAAGTTTCCAGTTCAGATTATAAGTAAAGGACAGACCGAAAATGTTCAGTGTAGAAGAGGGGGACAGTTGAGTGTCATTGAAGAAGAGAGGATAGTTGTCTGGAAGGTTGTGTCAAATTGATAGATAGAGGAATTGAATTTTTGAGGCATTGAACAATACCAAGTTTGCTTTGCCCCAATCAGAAATTTTAGAGAGATCAGAAGTCAAGCGTTCTGTGGCTTCCCTGCATGAAATGTTTACCTCCTGAAGGGTTGGACATCTATGAAAAGATGTGGAAAAGTGCAGGGTGGTATCATCAGCGTAGGAGTGGATAGGGCAAGAAATTTGGTTTAAAAAATCATTAATGAATAATAAGAAGAGAGTAGGTGACAGGAGAGAACTATGAGGAACACCACTGTTAATAAATTTAGAAGAACAGTGACTGTCTACCACAGCAGCAATAGAACGGTCAGAAAGGAAACTTGAGATGAAGTTACAGAGAGAAGGATAGAAGCCGTAGGAGGGTAGTTTGGAAATCAAAACTTTGTGCCAGACTCTATCAAAAGCTTTTGATATGTCCAAGGCAACAGCAAAAGTTTCACCAAAATCTCTAAAAGAGGATGACCAAGACTCAGTAAGGAAAGCCAGAAGATCACCAGTAGCCTTGACGGAACCCATACAGGCGATCAGATAGAAGATTGTGAAGTGATAGATGTTTAAGAATCTTCCTGTTGAGGATAGATTTAAAAATTTTAGATAGGCAGGAAATTAAAGCAATAGGACGGTAGTTTGAGGGATTAGAATGGTCACCCTTTTTAGGTACAGGTTGAATGTAGGCAAACTTCCAGGAAGAAGAAAAGGTAGATGTTGACAGACAGAGCTGAAAGAGTTGACTAGGCAAGGTGCAAGCACGGAGGCACAGTTTCGGAGAACAATAGGAGGGACCCCATCAGGTCCATAAGCCTTCAGAGGGTTTACGCCAGCAAGGGCATGGAAAACATCATTGCGAAGAATTTTAATACGTGGCATGAAGTAGTCAGAGGGTGGAGGAGAGGGAGGAACAAGCCCAGAACCGTCCAAGGTAGAGTTTTAGCAAAGGCTTGAGCGAAGAGTTCAGCTTTAGAAATAGATGTGACAGCAATGGTGCCAACTGGTTGAAATAAAGGAGGGAAAGAAGAAGCAAAGTTATTGGAGATATTTTTGGCTAGATGTCAGAAGTCACGAGGGGAGTTAGATCTTGAAAGGTTTTGACACTTTCTGTTAATGAAGGAGTTTTTGGCTAGTTGGAGAACAGACTTTGATGAAGTTTGTTTCAGACACTCTACCAAATTTTGTCACTATGATCAAGTGACAAAAGTGGATAATAAAACCACTTACTTTTGTACATTAAAGCAACTAGGATCCAACCAGCTGACAGATGCATGAAAGTGTCAGCAATATCATTGTGACATGACCCCCCTCAGCTTTGCCCTCACAGAGCTGCATTCTATAATTCTGGACAAGTATTACTTCTACCACTGCCAACATTACCATGAATCCATTGTTTCCTCACATTATCACAGTGATGCTTAGGGAAAACTGATCCCATTATCTATCGCATTTTTGAGCCAATGTTACACATCACGAATGCCAAACCACAGCCAGCTAATGAAGGAAAGTAACTGCCCCACCACAGTAGTTACGAAAGATTACCTTTAAAGTAAAAGTTTAAAGTAGCTGGAGCACTGCAAGCTACCCTTCCCTACTGGCACCACATGGCATGGAATGTTGTGCATCTGCCAACAGAACCAGCCACAGTATAAGGTGGACACCTTATCCTAAATGGGGCCATAAGGTAATTCCCCTGCCACCTGCTCATCCTGAACTCATGATCATCAAGCAGGTGTAGTGGTGTAAAAAATTCCACATGCACTCCTCACTGAAGCATTTTACCCGGGCTGACCAGCAGGCCAGGCTGAAGGAAGCAAGGCTTTGCACCACAGAGGAAGTATGGGCAGCTGCAGTCAATAGATCTCAAGCCTCTGAGAGAGAGTACTGATCCATAAACAATGAACATGCAGCTGTGAAGTTGTGACAACAATGATGAGTTCGAGGATTTGTTTCTTGATAGTGAGGAGGAAGAAAATATACAGCACACCACGACTTACAAACATCTGATTTAGAAACATCTGGAGACACAAACAAGAGGCCTGGCTCAAGAGAAATCCTGAGTCACCTGTGGTATCAAGACATTGGAAATATATTCATTCCTGACAAAATATTAATATTAGTGATGGGTTATGACTCAATTCATCCTAGCAACCAACTGCTCAACAACTCAGCCTACTCTCTACCATCATGCAAGCAACTCCAGCAGAGTAGCCTAATATGTCTCAAGGATACTTAATGCTACCATAAATCCACCACACATATGAAGAAAACACCATCTTTAAAACCTAGGCTTGGTATCATGTACTGTGATACCAGGTCACCAAAAAGATCAAGACTAAGAGGCATCATGTAATCTTTTACACTTGCTGCTGCACCACTGCACTGCTGTCATGCCGAATGTGAGGACAAAAGCACATTCACACAGTTCTAAATGTGATAGCACCACACTGTTGTGTCTTGCTGGATGTGAAGACAAAACACAGTATGGCAGTGCCACAATGCTGCATCATGTTGAATGTGAGGACAAAACACACATAGTGTGGTGTGGTGTTACCACATTGCTGCATCATGCTAATTACTAGAACAAAATACACACTTATACAGTGCCAGGATATGTGTCCAGCATAAATGAAAGCCAGGAAAGTTTTCAGTGTTTTCAACATCCTGTGTTTCATGATCCTTGAGTTTAGGGCTACTGCTCTGGAAGAAAACAAGTGCAAAACTTGAGAGGATACTGTACACCCAAAATATTTTACAAATGAATTATTTATGAACATGATGACTTACAAACAGCCACCTGGAACCCAACTCATTTGTAAATCTGGGAGCATCCATATTATGCTTGCATAATTTGTACAACCATAATGTCTCCTTTCCTTTTATCTAAGATGCATGCCTGGAAATGACACCTTACCTATACCTGCAATGTGGAATTGAAGAGTTTTAATTCATTTCAATTTAATTTTAAGGAAATTCAGCTTAATGCAAATATCACAAACTCACAATATGGTGCAATGTCACATAAAAAGGCAATGACAGGCTCTGTTCTCCAAATATCATTATAATAGCTTCTTAATACTGGATAAAAAAAATCACATAATTTCACAGTAATGGTGGTGGTGGAAGGAGCAGTAGCAACATCTCTCATTGGTGGAAAGGATAACAATGGATCAAAGCCTAGTGATGTATGGTGATGTCACAAAGATGTCCTGACACCTTGCAACAAGCAGCTGGCCAAGTCTTACAAGTAGTAAATTTACAAAGGCAAGTGCCTTTATTATCCATTTTTGTTACTTGACCACAATAACAAAAATTAGCTTTGATTGAAAAAATAATCCTGATCAATCAGTTAGGTATAGACTTATTCCATAAAAACAATGTAACACCACCTCTGAAACCCATAATAGATGTTGCATCTCATACATGTCTGTGCTCTTTAGTCTTCTGAACTCTCTACAGTCTGATTTTGATTTCCAAGCCATTCTCAGACTAAATTCATCTGTGTTGTATATCTCTCACCTAACTCCTAACTCTAGCTATAAAATCTCCCATTTCTCTCCTTTCCAACATTGGTAGATGTAACCTTGCCAATTTTTCTTCCTATGACAAACCCCTGATTCTTGGTACTATCTTCGTTGCTGCTCTCTCAACTCTCTCCAACTTCCTTAATTCTTTTCCTTGTTGGGCAACCACACTACAGCTGCATACTCCAGTCTAGGTCTAATCAGTGATATAATCATCTTCCTGATCATCTCTTCATCCATATATACAAAGGCCAGCCTTATTTTTCTCAAGTTTCTCCTGTAATTTTGCTGATGTGTCTATCTGGGGTCATATTTCCATTCACCATAATACCCAGATCCTTTTCCTCTTCTGTTATACTCATCCTCTCACCATTCAGCATATAATTTCCTTTTACTCTCCTCTCACTCTTTCCAAACTCCATTACTTTACATTTCTGACTCCACTCTGATATCTTGTTCAGATCTTCTTGCAACACTCCATAATCTTCCTCACTCTCAACTTTTTTCAGCAACCTGGCATCACCTGCAAAAAGGCTCATGTAGCTATTCAAACTCCCTGTCATAGCATTTATATAGATTGCAAACATGACTGGTGCCAGTACTGAGACTTGGAGTACTTGGGGTGACTTTCCTCTATGATGACTCCTGATCTTTTACCACTGTTCTCATCTCTCTATCAATCAAGAAATTCTCAATCCATCTCAGCAGGCCACCCCTAAGACCACCATCATGCTCCAACTTCCACAGCAATCTTCTGCATGGCACTTTATCAAAGGCTTTCTTCAGGTCTAAATATACACAGTCTGCCCATCCATTTTTCTCTCTTGTATTATATCCATCACTCTTGAATAAAAACTCAGCAGGTTTATAACACACAAACTCCGTTATCTGAATCCAAATTGTTGTTTTGTTATCACTTCATTTTTTTCTAGGTACATTTATTCTTCACTAATCTTTCACACATCTTACATACCACACTTGTTGGAGATACTGGTCTATAGTTCCTTGACTCTTCTTTGTTACTTACCACCTTTATAAACTAGAACTGTGTTTATTCTCTTCCATGCAAGCAGGACTCTACTTTCATTTAAGGAGCTCTCAATAATACTGTGAATCACCCATATCACCTGCTGATTGTCTTCTTTCAATATCTATCCTGACACTTCATCAAGTCCAGGGGTCTCTCTAACACCTAGTCCCTCCAACTGTTTCTGCATGTCTTCCTCAGCCACTCGGATATTCCCTAGACCTGTTTCCTTGCTCATTTCACTCTGCCCCACAAATGTCCTCTCTTTTGTGGACACTGATTTTGACATTTGACCGTTCACCTTCAATCTATTTATTCCGTCTGTTTTATATTTTGCTATTCACATATCTGAAGAATAGTTTTGGTTTCTCCTTATATTTGCCCATAACATCCTTCTCATAACTTTTCCTTTCTTCTCTAATAACCCTTACATACTCATTTCTTGCAGTTGTTAGTTTTGTCACAGCTCCTGTGTACTTTATCTCCTGCATCTATTCTGTGCCTTCTTCTCCACCTTCACTACTTTGCATCTTCTATTACTCGCTACTTCATATCTTCTGTTATACCAGTCTTTGTTATATCTTCTCTCTACATTTACTTTTGGTACACATCTTTTCATTGCCTCCTCATATATAATGGTGAATTCTTACCACTTCTTTTGCATGCTTTCTGCTGTAATAAAAGTACTCTAGTCCATCTCACCGAAGTATCTCCTTATTTGTTTGAAATTAGTCCTACCAAAGTTAAATCTTTTATTTGTATAATCTTCACATCTACTTTCCTCTCCTTTTCTTTAATATGAAATATGAAATCATCACATGGTCACTTTTTCTTATTGGACAAGCATAGTTCACATCTTCAACAATATCTGCTTCTCTTGACAGAAAAGAAGCAGAAAAGAACGGTTTGATTGGTATAAGGTGTGATGAATGAAGGTAATATTAAAAAGTAGGAAGATGAAATTGAGGAGGTGTACAGGATTGGAAAATATGAACAAGGAAAGAGTAGATCAATGAAAATTAAATTAAAATCCCAAACAGTAGGAAGCATTGGCAAATGCATGGAAGTTAGCCAAGAGTGAGGAGAAGCAAAAGAAAGGAACAAACAGAGAATGGAAGAAGAAAGTGATTCAAATTTTTTTTCCATAGAGTAATGGCTCTAAAAATTTTGAGAAAAGAAAGTGGTACACTTGAAGAGTGAGGGGTGCAGAAGCTCAGCAATAAGAGAGGGAGGGACATGGAAGATGGCATACAGTAATCTTGATGGTTTAGTCCCATTGACTGATGAAGTCAATGAATTTATAAAAAAAAAAAAAAAACATGAAGCAGGCATCATGGCAATGGTGGAAACAAAGCTAAGAGATTCATGGTTACCAAGTTTGGGTGTGGGAAATTATAACACATGGATAAGAAAAAGATGTGGAAAAGACAAAAAAGTAGTGATGATACTTGTAAAAAAAAAAGAATATCAAGGTGGAACGTGAAGGAAGGGCAGAAGGCTTGGTGGAAGGCTTGAATTTAAAACTAATAAATAGAAGGAGACAATATGTTTTAGTGGTGTATGTTCCATCAAAAACAAAGGCTTGGAATAGACAAGAACATGAACAGCTGAGTGAGACAGAAAAATGGCTTGATAAGAATATTAAATAAAACAATAAAATTATTGTAATGATAAATTTTAATTGTAAAGAAGTACTTTGGTATGAGTGGAATACAAAAGGAGGAGAAGATTCATGGGGAAATAAAGTTCTGAAATTGCCAATGAATAATATTATGACAGTGAATCAAGGAAAATATTAGATACAGAGAGGAAAAGAGCCATCAAGAGTCGATTTGGTATTGTCAAGAGAAGCAGATATTGTTGAAGATGTGAACTATGCTTGTCCAATAAGAAAAAGTGACCATGTGATGATTTCATATTTCATATTAAAGAAAAGGAGAGGAAAGTAGATGTGAAGATTATACAAATGAAAGATTTAACTTTGGTAGGACTAATTTCAAACAAATAAGGAGATACTTCGGTGAGATGGACTAGAGTACTTTTATTACAGCAGAAAGCATGCAAAAGAAGTGGAAAGAATTCACCATTATATATGAGGAGGCAATGAAAAGATGTGTACCAAAAGTAAATATAGAGAGAAGATATAACAAAGACTGGTATAACAGAAGATATGAAGTAGCAAGTAATAGAAGATGCAAAGTAGTGAAGGTGGAGAAGAAGGCACAGAAGTGCCTCCTCTTTGTTTCTCTTGACATCAGCAAGGAGGAGTCTATGGACAGAAGGTGATGCAGGCCAGCTGAGAAAGCAACACCAGCAGACTAAAGCCAGCCAGCAACTCGTCTGGACAATATATGGAACACTCTTACTGCTGCCCCTGCTGCCATGCCAAACCAAAAGGATTTGGGTTTGTTCCACCCTTGAGAGTCCTGTTGTAGCTCAACCAATGATGTGCCTGGCTAAGTTGTGACCAAGCAGGCATGAGGTGCATTGAGTCCCTGTGAAAATTTGCCCAGCCTGAGCTGTGAGCTGGAATCAAAGTGTGCTGGCATCTTGATCTACATAATTTTCACCACTGTTTCATATAGTAAAGCTCCCAGGAGCAAGTGACTTTTCATTGTGTCTCGCTAAGATATGTAGCAAATGGTCGAATGCAAGTGGGTAATACATTGGTGTTGAGGTCTGAGGGCAGGAGGGAGCAGGCTGGGAATCAGATTTGTCAGAATCATTATCACTGCATTTAGTTGTGATGAGAGCAGTGCAAAGACTGAGAGATTAGCCTAAAAAGCTAACAGGCAGTATTACTAAAGATTGAAATACAAAAATCAACAAAAAGTAGCTAAGTTTAGCATAAAAATCACAGAATGGTCATAACTGCCTTTGGTCCTTGCCTGGTAAATTGGCTATAGCTGCCTCTGCTCCTTCAGTGGTTAAAAAGCTTGCATAGTACTGATGCTGATTTAGTTCTCATTTTAGCAGTGAAACTGTAAAACCTTACAAAATATGTAAGGTACAGTCAATTTTCTCCTCAGTTATTATTTTTCTGTCTCACTGGCATTATCAAGTTGTCAGCAATAAGAACAAAATCTATCAAGTTAGAAAGGTCATAAAATACAAATACACTCATATATTCTATATGAATGTATCTAAATATAAATACTCCATCCCTGATCAGTGAACACCAAACAGTACTGCAGAGCATTTTTTTTACTCTGATATCTGGAATATTATCAAGAGGCCTTAACCCTATTCTCTGCAGCATAGGTTGAAAATTGTCCACCCTAGCTGATTTTTCACAAATGAAACAAAATTTAAACAAGAGTTCTAGAAAATTATTCTTACAATGTTAATCAAAATTTGATAAGGAATGACCATGTATAAAAAAAAATCTCCAAAAAATTGGTGTAATCTATATTTTATACTTTTCTTTTGATCATTCGTGAAGCAATATGACAACAGACGAAAATCTGTGATCAATGGGGTTATTGCCGACAGCCACCTCCTTGCCAGCCGTATGATAAATTTCCCTATATATTTTTTATTTATCTATTTTTTTATTTATTTATTTATTTACTTATTTATTTATTTATTTATTATTATCATTATTACTTATTTATTTATTTATTTGTGTGTGTGTGTGTGTGTGTGTGTATACTATTTACCTAGTTATATTTACCTAGTTTTGGTTTATGGTAGGCGAGTAATCTCATAGTATTCCATCTCTATATCTATCTAGTTTGGTCTTAAAAGCACTGACAGTTTCAGCATTTACAAAATCTTCACTGAGTTCATTCCATTTATTCACACTTCTGTAAGTAAAACTATACTTCTTAACGTCTCTTCTACAGTTAACTTTCTTCAACTTCCTATTGTGTCCCCTTGTACTCTGTGTATCTAAATTTATAAAACCTTCTTTGTCCACATTTTCCATACCATTTATCATTCTATAGATGATTATTAAATCTCCTCTCTCTCTCCTATTTTCAAGGGTAGGAATTTCCAATATTCTTAACCTCTCTTCATAGGTCGATTTACTCAACTCTGGAACCATCTTAATGACTGCTCTTTGTGCTCTTTCTAATTTTATAATATTCTTCAAGTCTAAGTAGACACCATCCACCCACCTGTCTCTCTCCAGCACAATATCAACTATCCTTGAAGAAAAGGACAATAAGTTCATGGAGCACGATCTTCCCCTCCTAAATCCAAATTGACAATTTACTAAAACTTTATCTCTTTCCAAGTGTTCCATCCATCTTTTCTTTATTGTTCTTTCACATAATTTTCCTACAACACTAGTCAAGGACACTGGTCTATATTTTTTTTTTGTGTGTGTGTGTGTGTATTTTTAGTATAGTTATTATTCTTTTTCCTGCAGTATTTCACATATGACTCATAAGTGAGGGATAACAGGTTGCATGTCACACAATTAAGCAGTGTGATCTGTGTTTGTTTGTGTGTGTTCTATTTTCTTTCCTGCATCATCTCACAATAAAACTATAAAGGCATAATGTGAGTACTAAGTAAGTCCAGTAGCTTGGTTCAATCTCATGTTGACATGATATGCAAAATTAAAAAACTCCATAAAATAAAGTGCATACATATGCATAGGTACCAAAGGTACCATACCAAAGGTACCCTCCATTCCACAACCTACCCAGTCACCCCCCCCACCCTTTACTGGACATGAGTTCAAGGTCATGATTGAAAAGTTCATCACCAAAGCTCTGTATACATGCTACCTTTGAAACTAGGAGAGAGAGAGAGAGAGAGAGAGAGAGAGAGAGAGAGAGAGAGAGAGAGAGAGAGAGAGAGAGAGAGAGAGAGAGAGAGAGAGAGAGAGAGAGAGAGAGAGAGAGAGAGGAGAGAGAGAGAGAGAGAGAGAGAGAGAGAGAGGGGGGGGGGAAGCAGCAACCAATCAGGAGTAAGCCACTTGTGATGTCACTAGGGGGCTAGCTAGCTACCGTCTGCAAAATAAAAACCTTGTAGCTTTTCATGAATATGCACTACAGCATGCAGACAAGAGCTTATCAGCTTATGTGACTGGGTGTATAATATTGCTTAGTGCTTAAAATGGACTCTACAGACACAGCCCCTGACTTTATAGACAACCCTGATGAAGATTTGGCAGATATGATAGGTGATGAAGCTGGTCTTGCCATGGAATTTGAAAGTGACGAGGAAGTGGACGATGACATAGATTATGAAGAGTAGCTCCTATAGAAAAATAACAAGACATTAGTAATTATACCTTCAATTTTCTGATTAGTATGGTGCACAATATCATAAATCATATCAGATGTTATGACCCAAGTCCCATGCCATTTCTTCTGAATTTACTTACCTCGCATCTCCCATCAAACGTTCTACAACACCACATATGTTCACAGTTGTTCTAACTTCCATAAAATTGGTCCATGTTATGGACTTCTCTACACCTGAGTTTCTCAGTGGTTTCTCTATCATGATTTTATATTCCCAGAGCTTGCCTGGTAATACATAATTATCATATTTACTTTCACCTAAAAAACTGGTCAATGAATTAACTAATCTTTTTTTTACTGTCTTGCTATTTCTCTGTAGGAGGCACTTTTCATAACTATTAAAAGTGGCTCCTATGGAGAAATAGCAAGACATTAGTAAGAAACTGGCTAGTTATTTCACTGACCAGTTCTTTTGAGATGCAAGGTCAGTAAGTTCAGAATGGCATGGGACTTGTTCATAGCATCTGATATGATTTATAATATTGTGCACCAAATAATCAGAAAATTGAAGGTATAACTGCAGAAATTTCTCAGAAACCTTCAAATAATGATAAACTTCCATCACACAACAGTGTAACAGATTGCATTGAAAAGTTTTATTTTATTTGTTGTATGCATGTGCGTTATTACACCAAAACAAATATAAAACACTTTTTAGGGAACAATTTGGTCATGCTGTATTTGGTGCAGTAACGTCTGTGATCTGATTTTGGATTTTTATGTGCAAACCTAACTTGACAACATTGATACCATACATCAGAGATGGCTACATGATCAGTTTGCTGCTGTTAGGGATCTTAAAAAAAAAAAAAAAAAATAATGACCAATCCTGTTCAGTGTTGGAGCCACATGACTTCTTGATCAGGCAGTACAATAAGAGTAGACTTAAACGATATGGCTTGTTGTATAAATTTGTGAATGCAGTAAGAATTCCATTCAGCTTCAGAAATACTGTCATCCTGGCTCTCCAGAAGGTAAACCTTCTGGAGAGCCTGGACCCCCTTACATTTGTGGGTCACTTCCAACAGTGAAGGTTCTTGTAAGTCAGATACAAGAATTTCTAGACCTTAGTGGTAGTCCAGACAGACTGTGTAGCAGCCTAGAGTTGTTTCAGTACCTCCAAACACAAGGTATTGTTGGCATAGGTACTGAAGATTGCATGAGAAAAAGCCATACCACCAGAGATAAAGGCAGTCACTGGAAGTTATGAGGTCATACCAGGTGTACTGGACTAAAGATAATGAAGAAATTACTGAATTATCATGTAGTACCCACCAAAAGTAATGGTAAGAAAAAAGAAAAAAACATTGCTTCTCAGTACAGTCCCCCCTATAATATTAGGAATTACCAAGGATAATGGTGCAAGAAAGTCAGCCACATTAAATTGTATGATTTTACTAAGGAAGGAACTGAAATAATAGATCAGAGAAAAAATCTTCATACAGTGCACACTAAATCTTGCTTATGGGCAGGGAATGCCCTAGTATTGTTTGCAGACAAAGCATTAGCCTGCACTGTTATATAGATATATTATGTAGCCAAGTGTAAAGGTATATTTATTACACTTTTATTTGCTGACAGAGGCTATTAGCCTGCAATGTTTTATGTATAAAATGTATATATAGTTTATGTAAATATATATATCCATTATACTTTTCTTTGTAGACACAGGCTATTAGCCTGCAACGCTATATGGATATATCATGCAGTTTATGTAAAGGTTATCGATTTATTTCCAGATAGAGGCTGTCAGCCTGCAATGTTATATAGGTGTACATCACTTAAGTAAAAGTACACTTATTATAGATTTATCTGCTGACAAAAGGCTATTAGCCTGCAATATTCACCACCACCTTTGGCTTTCCTCTCCCTTCACTGATCATCCTGGTGAACTAGCCTACAACTTTGCTATCCTCAATGACTTAGAGCAATTGGTTCAACATCCTACTCGTATTCCTGACCATCTTGGAGATATGCCCAACATTCTTGACCTTTTCCTGACCTCTAATCCTTCTGCTTATGCTGTCACCCTTTCTTCTCCATTGGGTTCCTCTGATCACAATCTCATATCTTTATCTTGTCCTATTGCTCCAATCCCTCCTCAGGATCCCCCTAAGCAAAGGTGCCTCTGGCGTTTTGCCTCTGCTAGTTGGGGGGACCTGAGGAGGTATTTTGATGATTTTCCTTGGAATGACTACTGCTTCTGTGTCTTTGTGTGCTGAACGCATAACAGAGGTGATAGTGTCTGGCATGAAGGCGTATATTCCTCACTCTTTTTCTTGTCCTAAACCTTCTAAACCTTGGTTTAAGCTTGTTCTCGTGCTATATATGATAGAGAGGTGGCCCAAGGTACTTAAGCCTTCCATCACCAGAATCTCATGCACTTTATATTTCTGCCCGGAACCATGCCAAGTCTGTTCTCCAACTAGCAAAAAAAACTCCTTCATTAAGAGAAAGTGTCAAAACCTTTCAAGATCTAACTCCCCTCGTGACTTCTGGCATCTAGTCAAAAATATCTCCAATAAATTTGCTTCTTCTTCTTTCCCTCCTTTATTTCAACCAGATGGCACCACTGCTATCACATCTATTTCTAAAGCTGAACTCTTCACTCAAACCTTTGCTAAAAATTCAACCTTAGATGATTCAGGGCTTGTTCCTCCCTCTTCTCCATCCTCTGACTACTTCATACCACCTAAAATTCTTCACAATGATGTTTTCCATGCCCTTGCTGGTCTAAACCCTCGGAAGGCTTATGGACCTGATGGGGTCCTTCCTATTATTCTCCGAAACTGTGCCTCTGTGCTTGCACCTTGCCTAGCCAAGCTCTTTCAGCTCTGTCTGTCAACATCTACCTTTCCTTCATGCTGGAAGTTTGCCTACATTCAACCTGTTCCTAAAAAGGGTGACCGTTCTAATCCCAAACTACTGTCCTACTACTTTAATTTCCTGCCTATCTAAAGTTTTTGAATCTATCCTCAACAGGAAGATTCTTAAACATCTATCACTTCACAACCTTCTATCTGATCGCCAGTATGGGTTCTGTCAAGGCCACTCTACTGGTGATCTTCTGGCTTTCCTTACTGAAGGAAAGGATACTGTACAAGAGTACAATATATAAATAGAAGGAGACAATATGTTTTAGTGGTGTATGTTCCATCAAAAACAAAGGCTTGGAATAGACAAGAACATGAACAGCTGAGTGAGACAGAAAAATGGCTTGATAAGAATATTAAATAAAACAATAAAATTATTGTAATGATAAATTTTAATTGTAAAGAAGTACTTTGGTATGAGTGGAATACAAAAGGAGGAGAAGATTCATGGGGAAATAAAGTTCTGAAATTGCCAATGAATAATATTATGACAGTGAATCAAGGAAAATATTAGATACAGAGAGGAAAAGAGCCATCAAGAGTCGATTTGGTATTGTCAAGAGAAGCAGATATTGTTGAAGATGTGAACTATGCTTGTCCAATAAGAAAAAGTGACCATGTGATGATTTCATATTTCATATTAAAGAAAAGGAGAGGAAAGTAGATGTGAAGATTATACAAATGAAAGATTTAACTTTGGTAGGACTAATTTCAAACAAATAAGGAGATACTTCGGTGAGATGGACTAGAGTACTTTTATTACAGCAGAAAGCATGCAAAAGAAGTGGAAAGAATTCACCATTATATATGAGGAGGCAATGAAAAGATGTGTACCAAAAGTAAATATAGAGAGAAGATATAACAAAGACTGGTATAACAGAAGATATGAAGTAGCAAGTAATAGAAGATGCAAAGTAGTGAAGGTGGAGAAGAAGGCACAGAAGTGCCTCCTCTTTGTTTCTCTTGACATCAGCAAGGAGGAGTCTATGGACAGAAGGTGATGCAGGCCAGCTGAGAAAGCAACACCAGCAGACTAAAGCCAGCCAGCAACTCGTCTGGACAATATATGGAACACTCTTACTGCTGCCCCTGCTGCCATGCCAAACCAAAAGGATTTGGGTTTGTTCCACCCTTGAGAGTCCTGTTGTAGCTCAACCAATGATGTGCCTGGCTAAGTTGTGACCAAGCAGGCATGAGGTGCATTGAGTCCCTGTGAAAATTTGCCCAGCCTGAGCTGTGAGCTGGAATCAAAGTGTGCTGGCATCTTGATCTACATAATTTTCACCACTGTTTCATATAGTAAAGCTCCCAGGAGCAAGTGACTTTTCATTGTGTCTCGCTAAGATATGTAGCAAATGGTCGAATGCAAGTGGGTAATACATTGGTGTTGAGGTCTGAGGGCAGGAGGGAGCAGGCTGGGAATCAGATTTGTCAGAATCATTATCACTGCATTTAGTTGTGATGAGAGCAGTGCAAAGACTGAGAGATTAGCCTAAAAAGCTAACAGGCAGTATTACTAAAGATTGAAATACAAAAATCAACAAAAAGTAGCTAAGTTTAGCATAAAAATCACAGAATGGTCATAACTGCCTTTGGTCCTTGCCT
The DNA here is from genome assembly GCF_035594125.1 of Scylla paramamosain. Taxonomy (NCBI): domain Eukaryota; kingdom Metazoa; phylum Arthropoda; class Malacostraca; order Decapoda; family Portunidae; genus Scylla; species Scylla paramamosain. The sequence goes on along the minus strand of NC_087164.1, from coordinate 3,088,692 downwards.
GGTAAATTGGCTATAGCTGCCTCTGCTCCTTCAGTGGTTAAAAAGCTTGCATAGTACTGATGCTGATTTAGTTCTCATTTTAGCAGTGAAACTGTAAAACCTTACAAAATATGTAAGGTACAGTCAATTTTCTCCTCAGTTATTATTTTTCTGTCTCACAGGCATTATCAAGTTGTCAGCAATAAGAACAAAATCTATCAAGTTAGAAAGGTCATAAAATACAAATACACTCATATATTCTATATGAATGTATCTAAATATAAATACTCCATCCCTGATCAGTGAACACCAAACAGTACTGCAGAGCATTTTTTTTTACTCTGATATCTGGAATATTATCAAGAGGCCTTAACCCTATTCTCTGCAGCATAGGTTGAAAATTGTCCACCCTAGCTGATTTTTCACAAATAAAACAAAATTTAAACAAGAGTTCTAGAAAATTATTCTTACAATGTTAATCAAAATTTGATAAGGAATGACCATGTATAAAAAAAAATCTCCAAAAAATTGGTGTAATCTATATTTTATACTTTTCTTTTGATCATTCGTGAAGCAATATGACAACAGACGAAAATCTGTGATCAATGGGGTTATTGCCGACAGCCACCTCCTTGCCAGCCGTATGATAAATTTCCCTATATATTTTTTATTTATCTATTTTTTTATTTATTTATTTATTTACTTATTTATTTATTTATTTATTATTATCATTATTACTTATTTATTTATTTATTTGTGTGTGTGTGTGTGTGTGTGTGTATACTATTTACCTAGTTATATTTACCTAGTTTTGGTTTATGGTAGGCGAGTAATCTCATAGTATTCCATCTCTATATCTATCTAGTTTGGTCTTAAAAGCACTGACAGTTTCAGCATTTACAAAATCTTCACTGAGTTCATTCCATTTATTCACACTTCTGTAAGTAAAACTATACTTCTTAACGTCTCTTCTACAGTTAACTTTCTTCAACTTCCTATTGTGTCCCCTTGTACTCTGTGTATCTAAATTTATAAAACCTTCTTTGTCCACATTTTCCATACCATTTATCATTCTATAGATGATTATTAAATCTCCTCTCTCTCTCCTATTTTCAAGGGTAGGAATTTCCAATATTCTTAACCTCTCTTCATAGGTCGATTTACTCAACTCTGGAACCATCTTAATGACTGCTCTTTGTGCTCTTTCTAATTTTATAATATTCTTCAAGTCTAAGTAGACACCATCCACCCACCTGTCTCTCTCCAGCACAATATCAACTATCCTTGAAGAAAAGGACAATAAGTTCATGGAGCACGATCTTCCCCTCCTAAATCCAAATTGACAATTTACTAAAACTTTATCTCTTTCCAAGTGTTCCATCCATCTTTTCTTTATTGTTCTTTCACATAATTTTCCTACAACACTAGTCAAGGACACTGGTCTATATATTTTTTTTGTGTGTGTGTGTGTGTATTTTTAGTATAGTTATTATTCTTTTTCCTGCAGTATTTCACATATGACTCATAAGTGAGGGATAACAGGTTGCATGTCACACAATTAAGCAGTGTGATCTGTGTTTGTTTGTGTGTGTTCTATTTTCTTTCCTGCATCATCTCACAATAAAACTATAAAGGCATAATGTGGAGTACTAAGTAAGTCCAGTAGCTTGGTTCAATCTCATGTTGACATGATATGCAAAATTAAAAAACTCCATAAAATAAAGTGCATACATATGCATAGGTACCAAAGGTACCATACCAAAGGTACCCTCCATTCCACAACCTACCCAGTCACCCCCACCCTTTACTGGACATGAGTTCAAGGTCATGATTGAAAAGTTCATCACCAAAGCTCTGTATACATGCTACCTTTGAAACTAGGAGAGAGAGAGAGAGAGAGAGAGAGAGAGAGAGAGAGAGAGAGAGAGAGAGAGAGAGAGAGAGAGAGAGAGAGAGAGAGAGAGAGAGAGAGAGAGAGAGAGAGAGAGAGAGAGAGAGAGAGAGAGAGAGAGAGAGAGAGAGAGAGAGAGGGGGGAAGCAGCAACCAATCAGGAGTAAGCCACTTGTGATGTCACTAGGGGGCTAGCTAGCTACCGTCTGCAAAATAAAAACCTTGTAGCTTTTCATGAATATGCACTACAGCATGCAGACAAGAGCTTATCAGCTTATGTGACTGGGTGTATAATATTGCTTAGTGCTTAAAATGGACTCTACAGACACAGCCCCTGACTTTATAGACAACCCTGATGAAGATTTGGCAGATATGATAGGTGATGAAGCTGGTCTTGCCATGGAATTTGAAAGTGACGAGGAAGTGGACGATGACATAGATTATGAAGAGTAGCTCCTATAGAAAAATAACAAGACATTAGTAATTATACCTTCAATTTTCTGATTAGTATGGTGCACAATATCATAAATCATATCAGATGTTATGACCCAAGTCCCATGCCATTTCTTCTGAATTTACTTACCTCGCATCTCCCATCAAACGTTCTACAACACCACATATGTTCACAGTTGTTCTAACTTCCATAAAATTGGTCCATGTTATGGACTTCTCTACACCTGAGTTTCTCAGTGGTTTCTCTATCATGATTTTATATTCCCAGAGCTTGCCTGGTAATACATAATTATCATATTTACTTTCACCTAAAAAACTGGTCAATGAATTAACTAATCTTTTTTACTGTCTTGCTATTTCTCTGTAGGAGGCACTTTTCATAACTATTAAAAGTGGCTCCTATGGAGAAATAGCAAGACATTAGTAAGAAACTGGCTAGTTATTTCACTGACCAGTTCTTTTGAGATGCAAGGTCAGTAAGTTCAGAATGGCATGGGACTTGTTCATAGCATCTGATATGATTTATAATATTGTGCACCAAATAATCAGAAAATTGAAGGTATAACTGCAGAAATTTCTCAGAAACCTTCAAATAATGATAAACTTCCATCACACAACAGTGTAACAGATTGCATTGAAAAGTTTTATTTTATTTGTTGTATGCATGTGCGTTATTACACCAAAACAAATATAAAACACTTTTTAGGGAACAATTTGGTCATGCTGTATTTGGTGCAGTAACGTCTGTGATCTGATTTTGGATTTTTATGTGCAAACCTAACTTGACAACATTGATACCATACATCAGAGATGGCTACATGATCAGTTTGCTGCTGTTAGGGATCTTAAAAAAAAAAAAAAATAATGACCAATCCTGTTCAGTGTTGGAGCCACATGACTTCTTGATCAGGCAGTACAATAAGAGTAGACTTAAACGATATGGCTTGTTGTATAAATTTGTGAATGCAGTAAGAATTCCATTCAGCTTCAGAAATACTGTCATCCTGGCTCTCCAGAAGGTAAACCTTCTGGAGAGCCTGGACCCCCTTACATTTGTGGGTCACTTCCAACAGTGAAGGTTCTTGTAAGTCAGATACAAGAATTTCTAGACCTTAGTGGTAGTCCAGACAGACTGTGTAGCAGCCTAGAGTTGTTTCAGTACCTCCAAACACAAGGTATTGTTGGCATAGGTACTGAAGATTGCATGAGAAAAAGCCATACCACCAGAGATAAAGGCAGTCACTGGAAGTTATGAGGTCATACCAGGTGTACTGGACTAAAGATAATGAAGAAATTACTGAATTATCATGTAGTACCCACCAAAAGTAATGGTAAGAAAAAAGAAAAAACATTGCTTCTCAGTACAGTCCCCCCTATAATATTAGGAATTACCAAGGATAATGGTGCAAGAAAGTCAGCCACATTAAATTGTATGATTTTACTAAGGAAGGAACTGAAATAATAGATCAGAGAAAAAATCTTCATACAGTGCACACTAAATCTTGCTTATGGGCAGGGAATGCCCTAGTATTGTTTGCAGACAAAGCATTAGCCTGCACTGTTATATAGATATATTATGTAGCCAAGTGTAAAGGTATATTTATTACACTTTTATTTGCTGACAGAGGCTATTAGCCTGCAATGTTTTATGTATAAAATGTATATATAGTTTATGTAAATATATATATCCATTATACTTTTCTTTGTAGACACAGGCTATTAGCCTGCAACGCTATATGGATATATCATGCAGTTTATGTAAAGGTTATCGATTTATTTCCAGATAGAGGCTGTCAGCCTGCAATGTTATATAGGTGTACATCACTTAAGTAAAAGTACACTTATTATAGATTTATCTGCTGACAAAAGGCTATTAGCCTGCAATATTCACCACCACCTTTGGCTTTCCTCTCCCTTCACTGATCATCCTGGTGAACTAGCCTACAACTTTGCTATCCTCAATGACTTAGAGCAATTGGTTCAACATCCTACTCGTATTCCTGACCATCTTGGAGATATGCCCAACATTCTTGACCTTTTCCTGACCTCTAATCCTTCTGCTTATGCTGTCACCCTTTCTTCTCCATTGGGTTCCTCTGATCACAATCTCATATCTTTATCTTGTCCTATTGCTCCAATCCCTCCTCAGGATCCCCCTAAGCAAAGGTGCCTCTGGCGTTTTGCCTCTGCTAGTTGGGGGGACCTGAGGAGGTATTTTGATGATTTTCCTTGGAATGACTACTGCTTCTGTGTCTTTGTGTGCTGAACGCATAACAGAGGTGATAGTGTCTGGCATGAAGGCGTATATTCCTCACTCTTTTTCTTGTCCTAAACCTTCTAAACCTTGGTTTAAGCTTGTTCTCGTGCTATATATGATAGAGAGGTGGCCCAAGGTACTTAAGCCTTCCATCACCAGAATCTCATGCACTTTATATTTCTGCCCGGAACCATGCCAAGTCTGTTCTCCAACTAGCAAAAAAAACTCCTTCATTAAGAGAAAGTGTCAAAACCTTTCAAGATCTAACTCCCCTCGTGACTTCTGGCATCTAGTCAAAAATATCTCCAATAAATTTGCTTCTTCTTCTTTCCCTCCTTTATTTCAACCAGATGGCACCACTGCTATCACATCTATTTCTAAAGCTGAACTCTTCACTCAAACCTTTGCTAAAAATTCAACCTTAGATGATTCAGGGCTTGTTCCTCCCTCTTCTCCATCCTCTGACTACTTCATACCACCTAAAATTCTTCACAATGATGTTTTCCATGCCCTTGCTGGTCTAAACCCTCGGAAGGCTTATGGACCTGATGGGGGTCCTTCCTATTATTCTCCGAAACTGTGCCTCTGTGCTTGCACCTTGCCTAGCCAAGCTCTTTCAGCTCTGTCTGTCAACATCTACCTTTCCTTCATGCTGGAAGTTTGCCTACATTCAACCTGTTCCTAAAAAGGGTGACCGTTCTAATCCCAAACTACTGTCCTACTACTTTAATTTCCTGCCTATCTAAAGTTTTTGAATCTATCCTCAACAGGAAGATTCTTAAACATCTATCACTTCACAACCTTCTATCTGATCGCCAGTATGGGTTCTGTCAAGGCCACTCTACTGGTGATCTTCTGGCTTTCCTTACTGAGTCTTAATCATCTTTTAGAGATTTTGGTGAAACTTTTGCTGTTGCCTTGGACATATCAAAAGCTTTTGATAGAGTTTGGCACAAAGCTTTGATTTCCAAACAACCCTCCTATGGTTTCTATTCTTCTCTCTGTAACTTCATCTCAAGTTTCCTTTCTGACCATTCTATTGCTGCTGTGGTAGACGGTCACTGTTCTTCTCCTATATCTATTAACAGTGGTGCTCCTCAGGGTTCTGTCCTGTCACCCACTCTCTTCTTGTTATTCATTAATGATCTTCTAAACCAAACTTATTGTCCTATCCACTCCTATGCTGATGATACCACCCTGCACTTTTCCACGTCTTTTCATAGACGTCCAACCCTTCAGGAGGTAAACATATCACGCAGGTAAGCCACAGAATGCTTGACTTCTGATCTTTCTAAAATTTCTGATTGGGGCAGAGCAAACTTGGTATTGTTTAATGCCTCAAAAACTCAATTCCTCCATCTATCAACTTGACACAACCTTCCAGACAACTATCCCCTCTTCTTCAATGACACTCAACTGTCCTCCTCTTCTACACTGAACATCCTCGGTCTGTCCTTTACTTATAATCTAAACTGGAAACTTCACATCTCATCTCTAGCTAAAACAGCTTCTATGAAGTTAGGTGTTCTGAGACGTCTCCGCCAGTTTTTCTCCCCCCCCCCCCAGCTGCTAACTCTGTACAAGGGCCTTATCCGTCCATGTATGGAGTATGCTTCACATGTCTGGAGGGGGTTCCACTCATACTGCTTCATACTGCTCTACTAGACAGGGTGGAATCAAAAGCTTTTTGTCTCATCGACTCCTCTCCTCTAACTGACTGTCTTCAGCCTCTCTCTCACCGCCGCAATGTTGCATATCTAGCTGTCTTTTACCGCTATTTTCATGGTAACTGCTCTTCTGATCTTGCTAACTGCATGCCTCCCCTCCTCCCGTGGCCTCGCTGCACAAGACTTTCTTCTTTCTCTCACCCCTATTCTGTCCACCTCTCTAACGCAAGAGTTAACCAGTATTCTCAATCATTCATCCCCTTCTCTGGTAAACTCTGGAACTCCCTGCCTGCTTCTGTATTTCCACCTTCCTATGATTTGAATTCCTTCAAGAGGGAGGTTTCAAGACTCTTATTCATCAATTTTTGACCACTGCTTTGACCCTTTTATGGGATTAGCATTTCAGTGGGCATATTTTTTTATTGGATTTTTGTTGCCCTTGGCCAGTGTCCTTCCTACATAAAAAAAAAAAAAAAAAAATGCTATAAGGACATATTATATAGGTAATAATTATAAAGGTTTTATTATAGTATTATTTGCTGAGAAGGGGATGTGGTATGTAGGGTGAACCCATACAGTAGAACTTCTGAATCCCATCTAACAATGCTCGTAACTTTGTGTTGGTGTTCAATTTCCACTAAGAAGGCTACTCAAATAGGAAAATTCTGTGATATACCCAGTTACCTGACTTTGAGTAAATAGTGAATCAAGCTTTATTCACTGAGCTTCTTTCTTACAATTGCCCGTTTTCTGTGCTCTTTGCTAATCAGGGGATGGAATTCCTTGTTAGAAAATACTGTATATGGGTTTGTTACCCATTTGTTTGTATGTAGAACTAATGTTCATGCGTTCGCTGACACTGACTGACAAAACTACCGTAAGCAGGATTACACCTAGGGAAGCTCATGAGATCACAGGATTCTACATTGGATGAGGAATCAAACCTCCCATCCCTACATCTATCTGCAAACAGTTGCCATTCCCCTCATTGTAATCATGGCAGCTTGTACTACAGCAGCTCAGAAATGTCGTTGTCCACTTATCACAGCCAGGCACTGTGATAATGTGTTTCTGTAAAACTAAGGTTTGCTTTCTTGATAAAGATATAAGTAAATATGTAAAATTTTACAGTAATGAATATATATATATATATATATATATATATATATATATATATATATATATATATATATATATATATATATATATATATATATGTATATATATATATGTATATATATATATATATATATATATATATATATATATATATATATATATATATATATATATATATATATATATATATATATATATATATTATGCAGAGAGAGAGAGAGAGAGAGAGAGAGAGAGAGAGAGAGAGAGAGAGAGAGAGAGAGAGAGAGAGAGAGAGAGAGAGAGAGAGAGAGAGAGAGAGAGAGAGAGAGAGAGAATTAAATAAAAAAAAATAAAAAACATTTGACTTACAAGAAACATCCATTTCAAAATTTATTTTGATATCTAAATGGCTTCAAATCATAACAGTTTCTGCAAAATTATAGAAGTAGTCATTGACTTTATCATCTCATATGAATTTCAGTTGTTTTTCTTACCATTATGAATAATTACTTTTGAACTATAATTTTACTGTTGCCTGTTTTTGCATTAAAATCTAGCTGCTAAATGAAATCACTTTCAAAAGGGCGGAATTTGGGGAAGGTGTTTGGTGTGATACATGTGAGTTGGGTCCCTGGCCCAGCTCCTGGTAACACTTTTTTTCACTGTGGCTAAAACTCACTTAGTTAAGCAAGCAGGTATTCATCCATTACAAACCCACAGTAGTATACATAACATCTACCTGCAGGTTCATAATACTCTCTCTCTCTCTCTCTTTCTCTCTCTAACATTATCTATTGAAATAACAACAGTAACAACAATGACAACAACAACAACAACAACAACAACAACAACAACAATAATAATAATAATAATAATAATAATAATAGTAATAATGTGTGTATGTGTGTGTGTGTGTATTTACCTAGTTGTTTACCTAGCTTTATTGTACAGGGCACGAGCCAAAGCTCATTTTGTCCTTTCTCCATAACAATATTTATCCAGTTTCTCTTTGTACATGTGTACACTGTTTGCCACAACCACCTCTTCCTTGAAATCATTCCAGATTTTAATAGTTCTATACAGGAAGCTGTATTTCTTGATGTCGCTTGAACATCCACTCTTCTTTATTTTCTTCCCATGCCCCCCTCGTCTGTCTCTCTCCCTCCTCCTTCTATGGTACAAAGTCATTTCTGTCTATTCTTTCTATATTGTTTACTAATTTGTACACTGTTATCAGGTCTCCTCTTTCTCTTCTCTCTTGTAGTGTTGATAATCCCATCTCTTCAAGTCTTTCTTGATAGCTTAAGTCTTTCAATCCTAGTACCATCTTTGTTGCTATCCTCTGTACTCTTTCCAGTTTCTGTATATCTTTTTTTTCTATGTGGAGCCCAAACTACTACTGTGTATTCCAATTTTGGACGTATCATGTTTATGATTTTCTTCATCATTTCTTTTATCTATGTAGTTAAATGACACCCTAATGTTTGTTAACAAGCTGTATGTACAGCTAAATATCCCATTTATGTCCCTTTCAGATGATAGTGTGTCCTGAATCATTACTCCCAAATCTTCTTCATTATTTTTCATTATTATTTCTCCTCCCATTTTGTACTTCCACGAAGCTCTCTTTTTTAATTTTTCCTATTTGCAACATGTGGCATTTTCTGGCATTAAAATCTAGTTTCCATCTTTGGCTCCATGCATGTATCTTGTCAATATCCTTTTGTAATCCCTTGCAGTCATTTTCATAATTTATTACTTTCATTATTTTCTAATATCATCACCAAATAGGTTTATATAACTATTTGGATCCTCTGTCATATCATTTACATATATTTGAAACATAACTGGTGGCAACACAGATCCTTGCAGTACCTAACTTGTCATTTCGTGCCAACTTGATTTAGTGTCTCTGATTACTGTTCTCATTTCCCTCCCTTGTAAATAATCCTCCATCCACTTCACTGTTGCTTCCTTTAGTCCTTCTCCATTCTCTAGCTTCCACATTAGACTTTTGTGGGGAACTTTATCGAATGATTTTTTTGAGATCTAGGTATACTGCATCAACCCATCCATCCCTCCCTTGCACTCCATCTGTTACTCTCATGTGCGTGTTTACCTTGTGTTTACCTAGTTGTGTTTTATGGGAAAAGAGCTATGCTTGTGCTGTCCCATCTCCATATCTTTTAATATCCAACTTAGCCTTGAATCCATGTATACTTTCTGCATTTACTATCTCCTCATCCAGACTGTTCCATACATCAATACTTCTATATGGGAAACTACTTTTTGACATCTCTTCTACAAGCACTCCTCTTCAGCCTCTTTCCATGTCCTCTAGTGTCCATGTATCCCAGACCATTAAGTTGCTCCGGTCCACCTCCTCTACTCCCTCATATGTTTTATATATCGCAATCAAGTCTCCCCTTTCTCTCCTCTTTTCCAACGTTGGTTGATGTATCCTTGCCAGTCTCTCTTCAAATGACATGTCCCTGATACTTGGTACCATCTTTGTAGCTGCTCTCTGAGCTCTCTCCAACTTCCTTATATCCTTTTTCTTGTATGGCAACCACACTACTGCTGCATATTCTAGTCTAGGTCTTATCAGCAACATGATCATCTTCCTGAACATGTCTTCATGTATATATGCAAAGGCCTGCCTTATTCTTCTCAACAAGTTATAGGTTTCTCCTGTAATTTTGCTAATGTGTCTCTCCAGGGTCAGGTTCCCAGTCACTGTAACACCGAGATCCTTTTCCTCTTCTGCTCCACTCAACCTTACACCATTCAACACATAATTTCCTTTTACTCTTCTTGTACTTTTTCCAAATTCTATTACTTTACACTTCTTTAAATTAAGTTCCATTTCCCATCTATAACTCCACTCTGATATCTTGTTCAGGTCTTCTTGTAATGTTCCACAATCCTCTGCACTCCCAACTTTCTTCAGCAACTTTGCATCATCCACAAAAAGGCTCATGTAGCTGTTCACACTCTCTATCATATCATTTATATAAACTGCAAACATGACTTGTGCAAGTACTGAGCCTTGGGATACTCCACTTATGACTTCCCTCCATGATGATTTTTTATCTTTCACCATCGTTCTCATTTCTCTGTTTGTCAAGAAATTTTCCATCCATCTTAGCAGGCCCCCCCTTAGCCCACCATTATGCTTCAACTTCCACAACAATTTCCTGTGTGGCACTTTATCAAAGGCCTTCTTCAGGTCTAAATATACAATCTCCCCATCCATCTCTTTCTTACATTATATCCACCACTCTAGAATAAAAACTCAGTAAGTTTGTAACACACGATCTCCCTCTCCTAAATCCAAATTGTTGCTTTATTATCACTTCATTTCCTTCTAGGTAATGCATCCATTCATCTTTCACCAATCTTTCACAATGTGTGTGTGTGTGTGTGTGTGTGTGTGTGTGTGTGTGTGTGTGTGTGTGTGTGTGTGTGCTACATACTATAAAAATACAGGGTGCAACCTCAAGCTTCCACCTTGATGGAAGGTGAAGCCACTGCTCACATCAGTAGATATTATCAAACTTCCACAATGATATTTAGGAAAACTATGCCTACTGTGGTGTTCACAAGACATTGCTGATAATCAAAAACATGTTTGAATTACCAGTTCAAAAGGAAATCATTGCTCTCCTTGTCTCCCTGCACTTCACTGTTACACAGGCAAGCTTTACGTTATTGTTACTCATCAGCACCTGCATATTTTTTGTATTGTTGTCATGTACAAAAAATAACAAAATGTGCTGATTCTGAGACAGTGACTGATAATTCAATGCCAGCAACATTACAAGAACAATAAGAAGTTGAAGAAACGGAAAGAAAATGCTTACTTACTTTTATTTATTTATTTATTTATTTTTCATATTTCATGCATAGTCTACTGTAGCCAATTTATACTCTAGAGATGCAGCAATGTTTTTTTAACTCAATGTTAAGTTCAGTTTTCCTAGTCATCATCTGGTAGCTTGATGAAACCAGACATAACCATATAATGTCCAGCTTCATCTCTTCTGCATAATATCATTCAAGGGTGGCTGCCATGGCTGTCGCACAGTGTATTTACCTAGTTGTATTTACCAAGTTGTATAGTACAGGGTCCGAGCCAAAGCTCAATTAGTCCTGTCTCCATACCCGAATTTGTCCAATCTCTCTTTAAACATGTGCACACTCTTTGCCGCAACCACCTCTTCTTTTAAGTTATTCCATATTTCAACCGTTCGATGCGGAAAGCTGTATTTCTTAATATCTCCCAAACAATGACTCTTATTTAATTTCTTCATATGTTTATGTGTGTGTGTGTGCTACATACTACTCTCTATCATATGTGCGTGCATGTGTGCATTTGCAGAACATATCCATCTAATATGAAATGCTGATAGTGATGTGGAGAAAGCAGATATGAGCAATGGTGTAAGGAATGGTCGTGGCCAACACTGCATGTAATAATATGTACTACACTATAGGTAACTGGTTATGTTGGAGCCTTTTGTTGCATCCATAGAATATTGTTTATCCAGTGATGTTTACTTGTAATTAATACACGAACTCCCAGTTGGGAAGAACAAAAATCCAGGAAAGCCACAGACAATAGGGTTAAGACTACATTTTTTTAAGACCTGATAAAAATATATAATTTAATGGCATTCATTTTAAGAAATGCCATGCCATTATTCTTTGGTCACTTATGCATCTATCAATAGGAAAACTTATATATCTTACTTTCTTCTCCTCTAAAAGTTTCCAGTTGATGGTAATGTAGAATGGATGGGCTTGTACTTCTTTGGCATCACCTGGCCCTCCTCCAAGGCGCTTGTTGGGGTCCTTGTGCAGCAGACCCTTGAGGAGATCCCGGGCTTCCTGTGAGATGGTCTTTGGAAAACGAACCTGAGAAGAAAATATTTTGGAGAGAGAGAGAGAGAGAGAGAGAGAGAGAGAGAGAGAGAGAGAGAGAGAGAGAGAGAGAGAGAGAGAGAGAGAGAGAGAGAGAGAGAGAGAGAGAGAGGAGAGAGAGAGAGAGAGAGAGAGAGAGAGAGAGAGAGAGAGAGAGAGATAACATAATCAATGAACACATAAAATTAGGTATACTAGAATTAAGATGATTAGGTCTTAAATTCCATTCACTATAGAATACACATGCACTTTTTTTTATGTAGGAGGCACACTGGCCCAAGGCAACAAAACTAGAAGAAAAAATGCCCACTAAGGTGCCAGTCCCCAAACAGAGTCAAAAACAATTGTCAAAAATTGGAGGATAAGTGTCTTGAAACCTCCCTCTTGAAAGAGTTCAAGTCATAGGAAGGGGGAAATACAGAAGCTGGCAGGGAGTTTTAGAGTTCACCATAAAAGGGAAAAAAATAAATGACAGCATGGATTAAATCTTGCATCACAGATGTGGACAGAGTAGGAGTGAGGGAAAGTGGAAAATCTTGTGCAGCGAGGCCACAGGAAAAGGGGAGGCATGTAGTTAGCAAGATCAGAAGGGCAGTTAGCATGAAAATAGCAATAGATGATAGCAAGAGATGAAACATTACAGCAATGGGAGAGAGGATGAAGACAGTTAGCTAGAAGAGCAGAGTTGATAGGACAAAAAGCTTTTGATTCAACTTTATCCAAAGAAGAAGTATGAGTGGAACCTCCTCATACATGTAAAAAGAGTGGGTGACAGGACAGAACCTTGAGGAACACCACTATTAATAGACATAGAAGAAGAACAGTGACTGTCTACCACAGGAGCAAAAACACAATCAGAAAGGAAACTTGAGATGAAGTTAGAAAGAAGGATAGAAGCCATAGAAGGATATTTTGGAAATCAAAGCTTTGTACCAGACTCTATCAAAAGCTTTTGATATATATAAGACAACAACAAAAGTTTCACCAAAATCCCTAAAATAGGATGACCAAGACTCAGTAAGGAAAGCTGGATCACCAGTAGCAGCCATGAAGGAACCCATACTGGTGATCAGACCAAAGATTGTGAAGTGATGGATGTTTAAGAATCTTTCTGTTGATGATAGATTAAAAAACCTTAGAGAGGCAGGAAATTAAAGCAATATAATAGTAGCTTGAGGGGTAAGAGTGGTCACCCTTTTTCAGGAACAGGCTGAATGTAGGCAAACTTCCAGCAAGAAGGCAAGGTAGATGTTGAGAGACAGAGTTGGAAGAGTTTGAGTAAGCAAGATGCAATGATGGAGGAAGTTTCAGAAAACAATATAAGGGATCCCATCAGGTCCATAAGCCTTCCAAGAGTTAAGGCCAGGGAGGGCATGAAAACATCACTGTGAAGGATCTTAATGGGTTGCATGAAGTAATCAGAGGATGGAGGAGAGGGAGGAACAAGCCCTGAATCATCCAAGGTAGTGTTTTTAGCAAAGGTTTGAGTGAATAGTTCAGCTCTGGAGATGGATGAGGTGGCAGTGGTAACATGAGGTTGAAATAGAGGAGGGAAAGATGAAGAATTCTGAAAAGTTATTGGAGATGTTTTTGGATAAATGCCAGAAGTCACAAGCAGAGTTAGATCTTGGAAGATGGAATTTTTGGCTAGTTGAAGAACAGACTTGGCATGATTCTGGTTAGAAATATAAAGTACATGAGATTCTGGTGATGAAAGGTGTAAGTACTTTTCACAGGCTGCCTTTCTATTATGTATAGTATGAGAAGAGGCCATGTTAAACCAAGGTTTGGAAGGTTTAAGGCAAGAGAAAGAGTGAGGAATGTACATCTCCATGCCAGACATTATTGTCGCTGTTGTGCTCAGCACACATAGACATGTCTCTGATGAAGGCAGTAGTCATTCCAAGGACAATCAGAATAATACTCTATCAGGTGTCCCTAATTAGCAGAGGTGAAATACCAGAGGCATCTCCACTTTTCGGCATCCTGAGGAGGGACTGGAGCGATAGGACAAGATACAGATATGAGGTTGTGATTGGGGAGCCCAATGGAGAAGACAGAGTGACAGCATAAGCAGAAGGATTAGAGGTTAGAAAAGTGTCAAGAATGTTGGGCATATCTCCAAGATGATGAGGAATATGAGTATGGTGTTGCATGATTGCATGATTGTTGTAGGCCATAGAGGATAGCAAAGTTAAAGGCTAGTTCATCAGGTTGATCAGTGAAGGGAGAGGAAGGCCAAAGCTGAAAGTATGCTGCATTTTGTAATGTTTTGATGTCCTTCAAATGACAAGGAGTGTTTCATTATATTTTCTTGTAAATACAGGATGAAGAGTGGTTTTCTGAATAATCACTCTCTTGTACCAAGTTTATTGGTTTTCAATTAATATAGTTTACTTGTATGCAGTATCTTTTTAAAAATTGTAAAAAATTAAGGTTAAAAAATCAAACTACAAGGTCAGTAAAGACAGTGGATAAGTGTTCTTTTGTCTTTCTCCTTTGACCCTTAAGGCCTGTCCAGATGATCGAGCGCTGCCTGCAAATAAGCAAAGTCCACAGTCACAACTGTAGTGTTGTCCACATGGTGCCGAGCTGGGCCAGTCAAACCCAGACACAGCCAGAGTGTGAGGTAGTTCAGGCAGGACCTGCAGACTGTTTGCAGTACAATAACTACCAGTATGCTGGCCACCAAGAATTGGAAGAAAGCACTATATAGCATAATAATTGCTATGTGTGTGAAAAAGAAAAAAAAAACATGCAAAAAGACAAATGGTGCAAAGACTGGCTAATTAAAAAGAAAATTAGGAAGTCATGAGATGTGAATTAGAAGCTGGAAATAGAAATTACTTCATAAACTACATGAGAATGGATCTGAATACATTCCATGCTCTTCTAGACAAAGTGACCTCCTATATAAGCAAGCAGGATACCAATTTTACATTCCAAAGGCAAGAGTGTTGCAGATAAAGTTCTATCAAACGTAGATTAAGGGGTCTCAACCACTAATCCATAGTGGGAACAGAGACAGACATGTCTGTCAAACACTAGAGTGAACAATGACAACCTCTACCCCTTGCCTCCATAGGAAGCCTCGTGTGTCTGGTAGCAATGTCATACTACCAGCTATGGGCAGTGTCTGGTGATTTTGCTAAACAACTAACACAGGCACTTTGCCTGTGTTTTAACGGGAACGAGCACTTTATATTTATGCCTAGAACCATGCCAAGTCTGTTCTCCAACTAACCAAAAACTCCTTCATTAACAGTGTCAAAATCTTTCAAGATCTAACTCTCCTAGTGATTTCTGGCATCTAGCCAAAAATATCTCCAATAACTTTGCTTCTTCTTCTTTCCCTCCTTTATTTCAACCAGATGACACCACTGCTATCACATCTATTTCTAAAGCTGAACTCTTCGCTCAAACCTTTGCTAAAAACTCTATGTTGGATGATTCAGGGCTTGTTCCTCCCTCTCCTCCACCCTCTGACTACTTCATGCTATCTATTAAAATTCTTTGCAATGATGTTTTCCATGCCCTCACTGACCTAAATCCTTGGAAGGCTTACGGACCTGATGGGGTCCCTCCTATTGTTTTCCGAAACTGTGCCTCCATGCTTGCACCTTGCCTAGTCGAACTCTTTCAGCTCTGTCTGTTAACATCTACCTTTCCTTCTTGCTGGAAGTTTGCCTACATTCAACCTGTTCCTAAAAAAGGGTGACTATTCTAATCCCTCAAACTACTGTCCTATTGATTTAATTTCCTGCCTGTCTAAAGTTTTTGAATCTATCCTCAACAGGAAGATTCTTAAACATCTGACACTTCACAATCTTCTATCTGATTGCCAATATGGGTTCTGTCAAGGATGCTCTACTGGTGATCTTCTGGCTTTCCTTAGTGAGTCTTGTTCATCCTCTTGTAGAGATTTTGGTGAAACTTTTGCTGTTGCCTTGGATATATCAAAAGTTTTGATAGAGGCTGGCACAAAGCTTTGATTTCCAAACTACCCTCCTATGGCTTCTATCCTTCATCTCAAGTTTCCTTTTTGGCTGTTCTATTGCTGCTGTGGTAGACAGTCACTGTCCTTCTCCTAACTCTATTAACAGTGGTGTTCCTCAGGGTTCTGTCCTGTCACCTACTCTCTTCTTATTATTCATCAATGACCTTCTAAATCAAACTTCTTGTCCTATCCACTCCTATGCTGATAATACCACCCTGCACTTTTCCATGTCTTTTCATAGATGTCCAACCCTTCAGGAAGTAAACATTTCACACAGGGAAGCCACAGAATGCTTGACTTCTGATCTTTCTAAAATTTCTGATTGGGGCAGAGCAAACTAGGTATTGTTCAATGCCTCAAAACTCAATTCCTCCATCTATCAGCTTGACACAAACTTCCAGACAACTATCCCCTCTTCTTCAGTGACACTCACCTGTCCTCCTCTTCTACACTGAACATCCTCGGTCTGTCCTTTACTTATAATCTAAACTGGAAACTTCACATCTCATCTCTAGCTAAAACAGCTGCTATGAAGTTAGGCATTCTGAGATGTCTCTGCCAGTTTTTCTCACCCCCCCAGCTGCTAACTCTTTACAGGGGCCTTATCCATCCATGTATGGAGTATGCTTCACATGTCTGGGGAGGTTTCACTCATACCGCTCTTCTAGGCAGGGTGGAATCAAAAGCTTTTTGTCTCATCAATTCCTGTCCTCTAACTGACTATCTTAAGCCTCTCTCTCATCAACGCAATGTTGCATCTCTAGCTGTCTTCTACCGGTATTTTCATGCTGACTGCTCTTCAGATCTTGCTAACTGCATGCCTCCCCTCCTCCCATGACCTCACTGTATAAGATTTTCTTCTTTCTCTCACCCCTATTCTGTCCACCTCTCTAATGCAAGGGTCAACCAGTATTCTCAATCATTCATCCCTTTCTCTGGTAAACTCTGGAACTCCCTGCCTGCTTCTGTATTTGCACCTTCCTATGAAAATTCCTTCAAGAGGGAGGTTTCAAGACACTTATCCTTCAATTTTTGACTGCCACTTTGGACCCTTTTCTGGAACTGGCATCTTAGTGGGCTTTTTTTTTTCATTGGATTTTTGTTGCCCTTGGTCAATTTCCTTCCTACAAAAAAAAAAAAAAAAAAAAAAAAAAAAAAAAAAAAAAAAAGTTAACAGGCAAACTGCTTGCTTGTGCACACAGGCAATATCCAATCATCTGGACGGGCCTTTATTCTATCATGACTCTTAATGCCATCCTCACCACTCAGAAACCCTGAACCAGCACCTCAAGTTTAGCAGGCTTGTAGAACTTAAAATAGCAAATACAAAATAAAAATATTATAATGTTTTTGTTAAAAGTGACTTTGTCTTTAAGAAATAAATTTGTTTACAAATATTAAGTATTTGTAAATGAAGAAAAGAAATCATGTCAAAGAAATGAAAATGATCTTACATCTTCACAAACAATGAGCTGGAATAGCTTGTCATGGTCTTTATCGTAGAATGGAAGGCGGCCAACCATCATCTCATACAGGCACACTCCATAGCCCCACCAGTCAACACTTCGCCCATAATCATTTTCTCCAAGCACCTGCAAAAGTAAAAAGTTTGGGTAATGGAAGAATTTTAAAATGCATATTGTTTAGAAAGGGCTTCAGTTTACCCCTTTTCAAAGTAAAGAAAAAAAAAAAAATCCTGCAAAAGAAAGCAAATAAATCTGTGAGATAAATTTATATGTAATTTGCATTTTCCTTACAGCTGAAGTGGTATCCAAGAACAAGTCTATGAAAAAATAAGAATTACTAAGGAATAAAAAAAAGATCCTTTCAGTATATTTTTTGTATGTGAAAATTCATTCTAAATGATAGAGTTTCAGGCCTTGCCTCCTCCCTTTCAGTGAGCTTTTATATTATAATGGTGAATAATAAGACTGTATCCAAAAGCCAAGTGTTGGGTAAATCAACTGGTATGTATTCTATACATGTGTGTTTCATCTATAAAGATATGAAAGAGATGGATGTGTTACTTCTCTTCAAAACAAAAATTAAAAAGAAAGGTAATTGTGAGTTTGGAGGGATGAGTGGAAGGGGGGGCAGGTGTAAGTGGAGAAAGAGTGAGAGAAAGGCTTGTGAATTATGTGAAAGTATAAGGAGGTAAGAGATGAAGATGATGACTAACAGAAATTTTCAAGTACAGTTATCTCTCCAATATGTATCTTGATTTATGAACAGCATGTCTGGATATTACATTTGTCCAGATAATGCACATGTCCTATTGATTGTTGTCATTTACTAGACATTGATATGAAAAATGGTACTATGCAGTATTACATACATGTACAACAAATTCCAAGATGAGTTTCTCTGATGACATTTCTGTCACAAATGCTTACTTACAGAGATTTTTGTACCTTTCTCCCTCTCTCTCTTTGTCTTGCATCTGCCCCAATACACATAATGACATTTTTTCTTCAATGTGATTCATATGTGATCTCTATGTGCAGGTGTTGGATCAATCCTCATAGTGTAGGGAGACAAATGTCAAATTTCCTCATTTCATATGATAATATGGCATATATTTCAGTGTATAAGATGACACCTGAATCATCCTAAAAAAAAAACTGAGTTACCCTATACGCCAAATACAAAAACAATGACCGTAAAGTTTTACGCAAAATACCATTGTAAATAAACAACAAGCTTATATTATGACTCTTGGGAAAGTTAAACAGTAAAATAGGAATCCATTTTGAGAAAATGCACAGAAACATTCCCATTGAAAAGTGTGTCAACAAAAATTTAATGTAGTACAACTGCAACATTCTGCCAGCATTGTATACAAACAAACAAAGCAAGAGGCTGTGTGAATATTCCCCACTTTTTCCCAAAGCTGAAGAAGAAACTATATAAAGGTCTTCAAGGCATGGAACCCCAAGCAAAGCAGTAAAGGAAAGCAAACTGGGGAGTTGATGAATCTCTCCAGCTTGCAATGTTGTATAGGGAAGTCCATATACTGAAAAAAAAAATTCAAGAATGTTGGTGTATCTAATCAAAAGAAACATGATATATAGAAGAGGATTGCAGCCAATGGCCTGACACACACAGGCAGTGCAAGACAATGGTTTGTTTATGTTTGTGAAAACTGATCGTACTGCACATAATTTTAGACTATCTTCATCCATTCATCCTTTTGCATGAAAATGTACAAAAAGACCTGGTAGGAACTTTGGTTTAGGTTTAGTATTGTGCATGAAGAAGATGATACCTTATTACTGATTATACATTCGAGGTATTTTATTCATTGTACTGGTATATTACTGTCTCAGCTGTCTGGTACTCACTGACCTAAACTTCACCACAGATGGTTTGGTAGTTTGAGTGTCATCTTATACCACAGATATCAGCTAAAACCATTATCATTAAATTAAAACTAAAATTTGGGGGTCGTCTTATCTGAAGGCAGTCTTATCCACCAAAATATACAGTATTATAAAGCATGTGCTTCATGGTAGAGGCAACAGGTGACTGCATAGGAGAGATGTGCCCATAAATAAGGGTCAGCAGGAACATGGACAACTTCTGGTTGTGCAGGTGCATGGAACAACAATAACAAATGTGAGCAATACCAATCAGTAAAAAATTACTGCATGGTTGTGCAGGTGCATGGAACAACAATAACAAATGTGAGAAATACCAATCAGTAAAAAATTACTGCAATTATATACATGTCCTCAAAGAGTAAAAATAAATATGTGCATACTATGTATAGTATACATATTTCACATGCTTCCTTATTCACATTTCACATGCTTCCTTATTCAAAGAGTTGAAGTCATAGAAAGGAGGATATAGAAAAGCTGGCAAGAAGTTCCAGAGTTTAAAAGAAAAAATGATGAACGATTGAGAAAACTAGTTAACTCTTGCATTAGAGAGACGGACAAAATAGGGGTGAGAGAAAGAAGAAAGTCTTGTGCTGCAAGACCATGGAAGGAGGGGAGGCATGCAGTTAGCAAGATTAGAAGACCAATTAGCATCAAAATAGTGGTAGAAGATAGCAAGTGATGCAACACTATGGTGATGAGAGAAAGGTTGAAGACAGTCAGTTAAAGAAAGGGAGTTGATAAGATGAAAAGCTTTTCATTCCACCCTGTCTAAAATAATGGTGTGAGTGGAACCCCCCCATACATGTGAAGCATACTCCATACATGGACAGATAAGGCCCCTGTACAGAGTTAGCAGCTGGATTTAGGGGAGGGACAAGAAAAACTGGAAGAGATGACACAGAACACCTAACTTCATAGAAGCTGCTTCAGCTAGAGATGAGATGTGAGGTTTCCAGTTTAGAATATAAGTAAAGGATAGACCAAGGATGTTTGGAGGATGTTCAGTATATAAGAGGGGGACAGATGAGTGTCACTGAAGAAGACACAATAATTATCTGGAAGATTGTGTCAAGTTGATAAATGGAGGAATTAAGTTTTTGAGGCATTGAACTTGCCCTGCCCCAATCAAAAATTTTAGAGAGAGATCAGAAGTCAGGCATTTTGCACCTTCCCTGTATGAGCTGTTTAATTCCTGAAAGGTTAAATGTCTATGAAAAGACATAGAAAAGTGTAGAGTGGTATCATCAGCATAGGAGTGGATAGGACAATAAGTTTGGTTTAAAAGATCTTTGATGAATAATAGGAAGAGAGTGGGTGATAGGGTGGAATCCTGAGGAACACCACTGTTAATAGACTTAGAAAAAGAACATTGACCACCTACCACAACAGCAATAAAACAGCCAGAAATTAAACTCCAGATGAAGTTACAGAGAGAAGGATAGAAACCATAGGAGGATAGTTTGGAAATCAAAACTTTGTGCAAGATTCTACAAAAGCTTTTGATATGTCTAAGGCAACAGCAAAACTTTCATGAAAATTCCTAGAAAAAAGGATAACCAAGATCAAATTACAAGAAAGGAAAGCCAGAAGATCACCATTACAGCAGCCTCAACAGAACTCATACTGGCGATCAGATATAAGGTTGTGAAGTGATAGATGTTTAAACATCTTCCTGCTGAGGACAGATTAAAAAATTTTAAAATGGTAGTTTGAATGATTAGGGCAGTCATCCTTTTAAGGAACAGGCTGAATGTAGACAAACTTCCAGCAAGAATGAAAGGTAGATGTTGGTAGACAGACTTGAGGCCAACAAGGTTATGAAAAACATCACTTGAACATAAAGATTATGTTTGGATAAACCACTTGTTTTTCAGAACACTAATCATGCCAGCTTGCCTGCAAAAACACACACAAGCAAATGAGAGGTGTTGTAGTACTGCAGCAGCACCACAGTGCTGCATCATGCCAATGTGTATGTCTGAATAATTAACCAGACATGTGTCTGGTTTAATATCTAGGCAGAGTTACATCTAGATGTTGATGAGTCCAATCAATGAACATTGGGGTACTGGAGGGATTACTGTATTAAAAAACCATACATGAGATACTTTTTACAAGTTACCCATCAACTCTGTCCAGCATTAAGTGATGAAACCTACACCACACAAATTTAAAAGTTATGCTATCATATAAAGGCAGGTCCCAATGATATGAGCAGTTAAGTTCCATCTGAACTGCTCCTATACCGAATTCTTGTATGACAAAAGACATAACAAATGGCAAAAAAAGGGATTAGGATCTGTGACCCATGTCAAAGGGAAGCTTTCGAGCTAAAACGTAAGACACCAAACACAACAAACGTATTTTGATAGAGTCTGGCACAAAGCTTTGATTTCCAAACTACCCTCCTACTGCTTCTTTCCTTCTCTCTGTAACTTCATCTCGAATTTCCTTTCTGACCGTTCTACTGCTGCTGTGGCAGATGGTCACTGTTCTTCTCTTAAATCTATTAACAGTGGTGTTCCTCAGGATTCTGTCCTGTCACCCACTCTCTTCCTATTATTCATCAATGATCCTTTGAACTAAACTTCTTGCCCTATCCACTCGTATGCTGATGATACCACCCTGCATGTTTCCACATCTTTTGACAGACATTCAACCCTTCAGGAAGTAAACAGTTCACGCAGGGAAGCCACAGAATGCCTGACTTCTCATCTCTCTAAAATTTCTGATTTCGGTAGAGCAAATTTAGTATTGTTCAATGCCTCAAAAACTTAATTCCTCCATCTATGAACTCAACACAACCTTCCAGACAACTATCCCCTTTCTTCATTGACATTCAACTGGCCCCCTCTTCTACACTAAACATCCTTGGTCTGTCCTTTTCTTATAACCTAAATTGGAAATTTTATATATCATCTCTAGCTAAAAAGCTTCTATGAAGTTAGGCATTCTGAGATGTCTCTGCCAGTTTTCTCACCCCCACCAGCTGCTAACTCTGTGCAAGTGCCTCATCCATCTATGTAAGAATGCTTCACATGTTTGGGAGGGTTTCCACACATACTGCTCTTTTAGACAGGGTGGAATCAAAAGCTTTTCGTCTCATCAACTCCTCTAATCTAACTGACTGTCTTCAGCCTCTTTCTCATTGCTGGAATGTTGCACACCTCTTGGTATCTTCTACCACTATTTTCATGCTAACTGCTCTTCTGATCTTGCTAACTGCATGCCTCCCCTCCTCCCACAGCCTCACTGCACAAGACTTTCTTCTTTCTCTCACCCCTATTCTGTCCACCTCTCTAGAGTTAACCAGTATTCCCAATCATTCATCCTCTTCTCTGGTAAACTCTGGAATTCCCTTCCTGATTTTGTATTTCTACCTTCCTATGACTTGAATTCCTTCAAGAGGGAGGTTTCAAGACACTTATCCTTCAATTTTTGACCAGCACTTTGGACCCTATGTAGGACTGGCATCTCAGTGGGCTTTTTTTTTTTTATGGATTTTTGTTGCCTTTGGCTGGTGTCCCTCCTAAAAAAAAAATAAAATAAAATAAATAAATAAATAGAAAAAAAAAAAATCTGTAACATATCTGTATCTGTTGGTAAAGCAACCTGAAAGAGAAAACAGCATGCAAAGAACATGATTTCATATTAGTTACACATATAAAATGTGCATGACACTAACCAATGCACAGCTAATGTGTCAGGAAGGGTAACTCACTCACCACTCCTGTGCCCCTAAACAATTTCTACCTTCTTTGCGAGTATTATTGGTACTCTAGCTCACTCAGCCTCAATGCCAGGACTCGCTTCAGAACTCACTGGCTGCTTGGGAGGCATAGTTAGCACTTGAGAGGCAAAATAAGGCACAATCTATACACCACATCATGCACAACCAAGCACTGATCAGTTACATACAGCACTGTACAATGTACTTGTACTGTATTCTAAATATGCTTGCAAGCAGAATGATGATAGAGGACAAGTATAATAATGACCAGTAAGGTCATAAGAGTGAGAGTCAGAGAAACACCAACTTCAGTTTAAACTTTAAAAGAGGATTGGCAGGAGAATGCATGGTAGGTAAGGAGGGGTGTACAGTTCTCTTTCAGCACTCACAAACTCATTCCTGTGCATGTGAATCACTGTACAGTCAAACCTCAGTTTTTGTATACCCTAGTTTATGGAGGGGGATTCCCCCTCCAAACAATAACTTCTCCCTCTCCCCTCCTCCCCATCTTTCATACACCAACAACAGTTTTCAATAAAAATAAGTGATGTTAAATGTTGACTAATCCATTTCACTAGTTATTTATATTTACTTCTCATTGTTTTCTGTATGTAAAACTATAGTTATTCTCTATAAAATGTGTTTTTTGTAAATATTTCTGGATGTCTGGAATGGATTAATTGGATCTACATTATTTCTCATTGGAAGTATTGCTTCAGTTTTCTTACATTCGGTTTTCATCAGACTTTTTCAAATGGATTATTCATGAAAACTGAGGTTCCACTGTACATCACCATACAGCAAAGATGTTGTGGGGAGGGTGCAGGAGGGTGTGCATTTCAAACTTTGTAATTTTACTCGCCTCAGACAGAAGCTCATATGATCAAATTTTTGTATCATCAGTATCTCATATAAAAGGTACTCGTATAACAAATGCTTGTATAACAGAACCTCCTGTAGTGTGAGTTCTTTTGTGATTTGTCAATAAGTTCTGGAGATATCAGTTTGTGGACAGTATAACAGTCACACAAAGCTTTGCCACTAATCTGCAAGATCCATCCACCTGAATGCTAATGACAGAGTTGAATCTCAGTTACCTGTTTTTCATATCTGATGTTACATAGGTAATTGAATCATAAGACATTTTGACATTAACCAGAGAAGTTTGAAAAGATGTGTAAGAAGGAGATGAAAATGAATAAGGCTATGAGTGAAGTAATGAAGTGTACAAGAATGATAGACGGAAAAACTAATTTTGGTTTGAAATGTAGTAGGAAGTAAACTGTTGGAGGGAATGTAGAAATAGAAATAAAAATAAATATAGAAATAAATGGTACTTTATTGCAGGTTGCTTCTAATGACTGCAAAAAAAAGAGGTGAATTATTATCAATGCATTGTATAGATTGAAACAGAATATGGGAGTGTGAGAGAGAGAGAGAAAGATGAGGTGCCTGAAGAAAATGTGTGGAAAAATACATATGGATTTGCTACAAAAAAGAACTGATGTTGAAGGTGAATAAGCACACTATTGCTCATTACAATATTTTATGCTTGGTGAAAAGATATAAGAAGTTACTGATGTAGAAGATACCTAGACAGGATATGGGAGGTATAAGGTAAAGGATGAGATCAATGGGATAGGTGGATAGAGTGAAACACATTAGATATAATGGTGTAAGTTAGAGTAGTTGCACATGACAGAGATCACTGAGGAGTTATGAATGCATAACCCTGTAATGTGGTGCCCAAACCTAACAGTAGCCTCCCAGTAAACAGCTTAGGCTCACAGGCGAGATTCCATATGCCAAGCTTGGAGTGTGAGGCTAGTGTCCTGCCACTGTATTAGCCAGAGGATAATGACCTTGCAGCTGGATTGTGAGGAAATATCAATGGATGTGATTCTGAGGTTTATATACACCTCATATTGGATACTTCCCCTTAGTGGGCATGATGGGTTCACATGAAACATAAATCCTACATAAGTAGTAAATCTGAAGCCTCAGCCATGTCTGAAAAACAAAGAGACAGAACATAAAAAGGAATATGATAGAGAAACTTGGGAAACTTACAGATAACAAACAATGAATGTCACCTTACTGTACAAAATTTCTAAAACACACTTCTTCTAATACCTCTGGTGCCAAGTATTCTGGTGTGCCACAAAATGTTCGGGTGGTTGAACCATAAGAGATGTCTTCCTTGCAGAGCCCAAAATCAGCTATTTTAATGTGCCCATCAGCATCCAGTAACAAATTTTCTAACTGCAATTAAAAAAAATGTATTACATGACTTTCATTACTACTTAAGAGTATAATGAATTATATATATTTCAAGACCAAACTGTTACAGTTCATCCCTAGTTATATGGTAACCAATTATATGACAACCCAAAATTTTTAAGGGTAAATAGGTTACATCTCCAACTATCCATACCATACCAAACAATCCTTCTTAATGGTATACTTATTAAAGATAAAACAGTAATATTAAAGAGGTGTGTTAGGGCAAAGGTGTATGTTATGTGGGAGCAATGAGGGATGAACTAAACCTTGCATAGCTGGTTAAGGATGGCTTCCAAACTTGTTAAGTAATCTGATGATACACAAATCCTACCACTATCATGTACCCAATATAATATAATGCAATTCAACTCTGGCTACCAGGAGAGCTGAGCCTTTATTTATCTACAAGACATTAAAACATAAAAGAATACTGCTGTTTCACTGTTATTTATGTCCACATGCTCTCCTAGCTCCAACAATATAATTTTCTTTAATAACAATGTCATCTTCTTGTGATCTTTACCTCTTTGTATGATTTTTTATGTTATTCTTCTTTTTAATTACTTCAGCACATTTATTTTCTGTCTCTTACTAAGTTTGCTCTTTCCTTATTTCCACTTGTTCTCACAATCAAAGCTTCAGTGTTATTGTCCCTTTCCAACCCTGGTAGCAGCAGAGGAATTTCTATATTTCTTTACTGTAATCAAAATGACATGATATTTCTTGAATTCTGATGAGGGACCTTCCTTCATGTTACCTCCAATAAATGCATATGGACATGAAAAGAATATTTTCATGCACTCTGGTCATGCAGCTGTTGTTTATAGTATATACAGCACAAGATATGCCCCACATCAGAATTTGGAATACAATTCTATTCAAATTAAGAGTTAAAGGTAATACAAAAATGTACAATCACTACTGCTGTCCATGATATTGGAAAACAAAATTGAAACAATGAAGTCACAAGTGTATAAAGAAATGCAGGAAATAAGCAAAGGGCAAATTAAGTAATATGGAAAATAAGAGTGGAAAGCAGGTAAAAGAAGAAAGACAAGGAATAAAATTAATAATAAGAAAACTCCAGAAATCATACACTGCAATAGAAGTCACAAGATGTGAAGTAGCAGTAGTTTTTGATACCTGATATCTTATTCTTAGTATCTAAGACAGTTCCTCACTTTAAGGGATTTATATTAGCCTGAAAGTTGTCATATAAGTTGGAACATACAGTAATTACATATATTATCCCATACTAAGAGTTCAGTTACAATAAATTTTCTGATAAATATATAAATTATTCAGTGGGGGACACTAACTACTGATAAACCTCATATTTTTTCAGCATTGTTTTCTTATTAAAAGGAATTGCCTTTTCTTATGCTTATTACAGAAATTCATCACACAAAACAAAGAAATATATACACACCTTCAAGTCACGATAAATAATTTTTCTTTCATGCAAATAACCAAGTGCAAGACATATTTCAGCTCCATAGAATCTGGCTCGTTCTTCAGGGAAGAAGCGCTCCTGGTTGAGGTGGAAGAATAGTTCTCCACCATTTACATACTCCATCACAAAGCAGAGGCGATCATTGGTTTGGAAGGAATACTTGAGGTACTGAAACACAAGATCAAAATTACTTTCCAAGTTAAATTTCTCAATGTGCATAAAATTTGGAATTACGTAATTTCTTGTTTTTACATAAAAACAACACATATAAATTACATGAGTAACAAAATTAATCATAAATGCACAAGGAATGTACAGCAAAAGTCTTGTCTTTCGGTATCCAACATTTTGGAAAACAGTGTTTTGGCACTTTTGCAAAATAGTCCCATTCCGAAAGTCATCTGACCTTTCGGCACTATATTTCCAAAACATATTGGCATGTGGCAAGTTCAAAAATGGTGCCAGGGTGCCAAGATCGTCTGCAATCACATGTAAGCTCTTGTGCTGACTGTAGCACCCGACGGTACGATGATGTGAGTGATGTACAAGAGAATATTTTTGGTATAAACTTGGAATATATGAATCAAGTACTAGACTGAGGAGGATAGGAAAGGAATGTTAGCAATCCAAAGCATAACAGGCCCAGAGTAAAAAAATGAGAATAGGAGAACGAGTGTACTGTGTTTATGCCATCATGTTTATCTTTCCACTCTGTCTTTGTGAATGAAAATCCACCAATGGTTAAGGAGCAGACTGGCCACCAGCTCATTTTGTGTGAAGAATTCTGCTGCTTTGAAGACAAAATAGGAGGAAAGTGAGGAGGAAGAAGAAGAGTCTGAGAAAGTTTATTGGGAGGACACTAGAAAAATCTCAGTTTATTCATCAATTTTGCTGAGGCCAAACTAGACTACATTTTGGACTTAATTCATCCTTACATTAGCCTTATATTGTTTTATTTTCTAGAAATATGCCTTGGAGATGTCAGCTGTGTTTTATGCATATAAATAAATAAACTGTAGCCCATATTCTCATTTATTCATAGCTAATATAGCTGATGAAATTCACGTCTGATCTTTGGCATATTCAATGTTTCACCATCTGTTTAGTCCTGTAAATGTTGAAAAACATGACTTTTACCGTAATAAGGAAAATGCAAATTGTATCAGTTCTGAAAGGAAGACTGTCAAGGTCTCTGAAAGCTCATTGGTGTGTTTAGAGTAATTAAGGGAGGGAGAGAGAGAGAGAGAGAGAGAGAGAGAGAGAGAGAGAGAGAGAGAGAGAGAGAGAGAGAGAGAGAGAGAGAGAGAGAGAGAGAGAGAGAGAGAGAGAGAGAGAGAGAGAGAGAGAGAGAGAGAGAGAGAGAGAGAGATTGAACGTTTATTCATTGCTTACAGCTGTACAATATTATTTACTAAATCTAAGTTAACAGTTATTTACTTCTGAAGCATGCCATTCTGAAGCTAAGCTTTTTAGGCAAAATTAAGAGAAAAAAAAACAGCTATAATAATAATACCTAATAATAATAATAATAATAATAATAATAATAATAATAATAATAATAATAATAATAATAATAATAACAATAATGGTAATAGAAATAATAAAAATAATAATAACAATAATAAGAAGAACAGTAATAAAAATAATAATAATGAAAAAATATTAACAATAGTATCATTAATAATTTTACAATTATTATGTAACAATAATAGGTAGTTATTAAGTCAATAATAATAATTATGATAGTCTAGAAATAATAGATTAGAAATTATTAACAACATAAGTGTCAGTAATAATCATGATGATAATTATAATAATTTCATTAAATTCAATTGTACTGAATTTTAATAATAACAATAATTATAATAATAACAATAATAATAATGATATAATAATAATGATAATAATAATAATAATAATAATAATAATAATAATAATAACAATAATAATAATAATAATAATTATAATAATAATAATAAAAATAATAATAAAAAAATAATAATAATAACAATCATACTAGTAATATTATTATTAATGATAGCCATAATGGTAAAATTAATATAATAATAATAATAATAATAATAATAATAATAATAATAATAATAATAATAATAATAATCCAAACAATGAAGCAATAGGTATGAAGTTCACATTAAGGGAGGGCCAGTATACCTAAGAGTAAAAGGATATAGTAGTATCATTTTTATAATATAGTGTACATGATGAACCAATATAAGTTTGTAAGTTTAACAAGTATGATACAAGAGATTTATAGTATTTTCAGTAGGAATAACAAAAATACAGTTCTTATATGATTACTGTATAGTTTCATTCATCAAATTTTGACTGCATCCGAATTATATCAGAATATTAAGATGGAAGAAAGATTAATTAATATTTTTTTTTTTTGTAGGAGGGCCACTGGCCAAGGAAAAAAAAAACTCACTGAGATGCCAGTCCCAGGAAAGGGTCCAAACTGGTAGTCAAAAATTAAAAGATAGGTGTCTTGAAGCCTCCCTCTTGAAGGAATTCAAGTATTGGGAAGGTGGAAATACAGAAGTAGGCAGCAAGTTTCAGAGTTTACCAGAGAAAGAGATGAATGATTGAGAAAACTGGTTAACTCTCACATTAGAGAGGTGGATAGAATAGGGGTGAAAGAAGAAAGTCTTGTGCAGTGAGGCCACAGGAGGAGGGCTGGCATGCACTTAGCAGGATCAGAAGAACAGTTAGCATGAAAATAACAGTAGAAGACAGCTAGAGATGCAACATTGCAGCAATGAGAGAGAGGGTGAAGACAGTCAGTTACTGGGAAGTCCTGGAGAAAACTGAATTAATCTCCTTGGTTGAGAAGCTCACAGAAGAAGCCTCTCGAACAAATAATATCCTCAGGTCCCTCCAGCAGGATAGGGACCTGATCATAGAATACAGGGAGGTGTTTGCGTCAGTGCTCAGACTTGCTGACAGGCTCATCGCCTCCAAGCAGCGCGAGGCAAAGGTTGTCTCATGCACACAAGGAGTCAGTGCTCTGCCAGAGACCATAGACAGACACTGGAAGGAGGTCTGTCAGGGCTCTGAGTGCTGGAGGGATTGGTGGAATTCAGGTAGGCCGAAACAACTGCGGCACGCCCCTGAGCTCGCCATCCCACCCACCCAGCCAGGCAATCGAACACCACCGGAGATTACTCCCAGCAGTACATCGTTAGCCGAACCCCCACCCCCACCCTCCACTACACCTGTCTCCCTTCCTACAAGTTCCAGCTTAAACACCTCCACCACGCAGACACACAGTACTGCAACCTCCACACAGAACCAAACCCACACCAATACCTTGCCAGCAGTACTACTGACTCCCCCAGCAACACCAGCACCAGCCCCAGCCCCAGCAGTCCCGGCTTCCTCCACGAGCACCGCTGGCAACACCACCACCAGGAATAAAAAAGTATAAAAAAAAAGAACCGGAACAGCGAGGTCAGAGGAGCCTCTACCACCCAGGGAGCCGGCCCCTCAAGGAGACAGACCCCAGCCAAACCCACGCAGATCTGCCGGTACTGCAATCAGAAGGGCCACAGTATTGAAGACTGCCACACCAAGACTGCTGAGCTAAGGCAGGAGCGACTGCTATGGCAGGTCCTTGCGGAGAAGGGATACTTGGCCGCAGCCTCCACATCAGTAACAACACACTTGCAGCCCTTTCCGCAGTCTCACCTGTTTTCAGCTCAGCCTGTTAACTGGGGCCACACCTAGGGCTGGCAATGGATCCCGCCTGGCCTTTGGTACCCCCAACTGAGCCCTGTCACATCCCTTCAGGCCGGACCACAACTCCCTCCAACATGGTAAGGCCTGACCGCCACCGCCACCAATTCAAGGTTATCTCCGCCAATGTACGTGGTCTTCGAACGAACATAGGAGAACTAACCCACAACTGTGTACTACGACACGGTGCAGATGCAGATGTGGTGACGGAGACCTGGCTGAATGGAGAGGTGGAGCCACCGTTCGGCAAAATAGGTGGCTACACTCACTGGGCCAGGAGAGACTGACAGGATAGAGCTGGAGGCGGAGTGGCTGTCTGCTTCAGGGAGAGAGTGCAGGCACAACAACTCGACATGGACACACCGCCTCAGCTGGAGGTGATGTTCTTCCGGGTTGTGCTGGCCAACCACTCTGCCCTCCTGCTGTGCGCCATGTACCATCCCCCCGGCAGGGGCCTGACTCGCTCCTGTACCTCAAGGAGGTCCTAGATGTCCTCCTTGTGACTCACCGCTGCCAACACATCTTGCTTGTGGGCGACCTCAACCACCACCTGGAGCGCGACGCCTACGAGAACCTCCTGACGGTGCAGGGCCTGAAGGACCACGTGACCTTCCCCACTCATGAGTGGGGCGGGACCCTGGACCCCGTCATATCCGACCTGGAGGAGGACACACTCAGCTGCCACCAGCTGGGTCTCGTGGGCAGCTCTGACCACCATGCTGTCCTGACCCAGGTGGACACGGGTGTGGCTCGTGACGAGGCCACCACTTGAACAGTCTGGCTATGGGATAGGGCAGACTGGGGCTCCCTTCGCCGAGACCTGCGCAGGACTGACTGGCCTTCGATCCTGCAGGGTGGAGCGGAGGTACAGGCGCGAGCCTTCACTTCCTGCCTCTTGGCGCTCCAGGAGCAACATGTGCCCCACTGTGAGTTCGTCGCCAGACCAACGGATCAGCCTTGGTTTGGCTACTGCTGCCGCGTTGCTGCGAAGTATTCTGCGTGGCTCCGCTACAAGCAGAGTCCTACTCGGCGCAACAAAGACCAACATTGTGCGGCCTGCAAGAGGATGGTGATGACCTGCTGGTGGGCCTTAGGGAGGTGGGAGGAGGACCTGCAGTGCCAGCTAGGAGGCCCTGGAGTGGGCAACAAGACTTGGTGGTCCCTTGTTAAGGGCAGACTGGGCCTCAACTGTCAAGACACTGTCCTTCCTCTCATAAGGCCCAACGGAACGGTGGCCACCAGCAGCAAGGACAAAGCCCAGCTGCTGGCCACCCTTTTCGCCGGGAAGATGGAGGTGGACGACCCTGAAAGGTCACTGCCTCTTCTGGAGCAGCAGTGCAGAGAGACTGTAACCAAGGTGGAGGTGATGCAGGGGCTTGTCGAGCGTCTCCTGCAGGGGCTCGATGTACAAAAAGCTACCAGTCCCGACAACATCAGCCTGCACGTTTTGAAACAGTGTGCCTGCGAGCTGGCTGTCCCCCTCACCACAGTCTTCTCTGCCTGCTTACAGGAAAATACCTGGCCCTTAGTGTGGCCCGGGTAGTTCCTGGTCTGACCTAAAAAATTATTGACCCATCTCCCTGCTCTCTGTGGTGGGGAAAGTGTTCAAGAGGGTGGTGGCAGATGTGGTGTGTCGCCAACTCCAGGACAATTACCTCCTCTCGGACCAACAGTTTGGGTTCAGACCTGGGCGGTCCAGCTCTGATCTCCTCATGCTCCTCACCGGGGGCTGGTAGGACACCCTTGACGGCGGCCTTGACTCTGTTGTGGTGGCCCTGGATATAGCGGGCGCTTTCGATAGGGTCTGGCATGGGGGCCTTCTTGAAAAGCTGAGGGCAAAGGGGATCCAGGATGACCTCCTTCAGCTCCTTGGTGACTACCTCCAAGGAAGGACCCTCCAAGTCGTTGTCAATGGGCAAGCATCCAAGTCCCTCCCGGTGAGAGCGTCAGTGCCACAGGGCTCGGTGCTGGGGCCAGTCCTGTGGAACATCTACGTGGACAATCTTCTCCGACAGCTGCTTGCGGTCTCAGCTTATGCTGACAATTGCACTCTCTCCTGTACCTATCCTCAACACGAAAGTGTGTGTGCTGCTGAAGATCAATCGGCAGCTTGGGGTGATACAGGAGTGGGGGGCATGCTGGCAGGTGACCTTTGCTCTGGAGAAGACACAGGCAATGGTAGTCTCTCGATCCCCTGCTGCCAAGCCAGCAGTGGAGGGAGGGCTAAGCTTTGGTGGCCTTCCTCTCGAACTCCAGGAGTCCATCAAGATTCTGGGGGTGGAGGTGGATCGAGGGCTGCAGTTTGACTGCCACGTCAAACACATTGCCTTTAAGGCCTCACACCGAGTCTCCTCCTTGAGGAGGGTGGCCAACTTGCTTGACAGGAGAGGGAGGCTCTTGCTCTACAAGGCCCAGATACGGCCTTATTTAGAGTATGCCGCCCTCTCCTGGATGTCCTGTGCTGCCACACACATCAGCAAGCTCGATGGCATCCAGCGACGGGCACTGCGACTGGTGGAAGCAGCAGGTGCCCCAGCCCATCCTGAGGCTCCCGTCAACATGCTAGAACACCGCAGGGACGTGGCGGCCCTTGTGGTGTTCCACAAGGCACAGCTGCAGGGTGTGCCACATCTGGCGGGACTACAGCTGCCCACCAGAGTCACCTCGCCGGACACGAGAACGGTGTTATCCAGTGGTGACTCAGTGGAAGTGCCGCGTTCCCGCTCCAGCCAACACCAGCGCACCTTTTTTGGGGGAGAGTCTCCAGACTGTGGAACGTCTTCATGTCCTCCGTCCCTCATATCAGGGGGATGGATACCCAAGACGTGAAGTTAGCAGCACACCACTGGAGGGGCTCATTCCCAACCCCCCTGCTAACAATATTAACATAAGTCCATAAAGAATGTATATATATGTATATATCTTTATATTTATATTTGTGTGTTGTGTCCCACCCCAAAATAGGTTGCACACGTCAGTGCGCCTTCGGGTGATAATGTACCTATGTTTAAATAAAAAAAATAAAAAAAAGAGGAGGAGAGTTGATGAGATGAAGAGCTTTTGATTCCACCCTGTCTAAAAGAGCAGTATGAGTGGAACCCCCCCAGACATGTGAAGCATACTCCATACATGGATGGATAAGGCCCTTGTACAAAGTTAGCAGCTGAGGGGGGAGGTGAGAAAAACTGGCAGAGACGTCTCAGAACACCTAACTTCAAAGAACCTGTTTTAGCTAGAGATGAGATGTGAAGTTTCCAGTTCAGAGTATAAGTAAAGGACAGACTGAGGATGTTCAGTGTAGAAGAGGAGGACAATTGAGTGTCATTGAAGAAGAGGGGATAGTTGTCTGGAGGGTTGTGTCAAGT
Source organism: Scylla paramamosain (assembly GCF_035594125.1). Lineage (NCBI taxonomy): Eukaryota > Metazoa > Arthropoda > Malacostraca > Decapoda > Portunidae > Scylla > Scylla paramamosain. Next base: position 3,054,457 of record NC_087164.1, on the reverse strand, counting down.
AGATAGATGGAGAAATTGAGTTTTTTGAGGCATTGAACAATACCAAATTTGCTCTGCCCCAATCAGAAATTTTAGAAAGATCAGAAGTCAGGCATTCTGTGGCTTCACTGTGTGAAATGTTTACTTCCTGAAGTGTTGGACGTCTATGAAAAGACGTGGAAAAATACAGGGTGTTATCATCAGCATAGGTGTGGATAGGACAAGAAGTTTGGTTTAGATCATTGATGAGTAATAAGAGAGTGGGTGATAGGACAGAACCCTGAGGAACACCACTGTTAATAGATTTAGGAGACGAACAGTGAACATCTATCACAACAGCAATTGAATGGTCAGAAAGGAAACTTGAGATGAAGTTACAGAGAAAAGGATAAAAGCCATAGGAGGGTAGTTTAGAAATCAAAGCTTTGTGCCAGACTCTATCAAAAGCTTTTGATATATATAAGGCAACAGCAAAAGTTTCACCAAAATCTCTAAAAGAGGATAACCAAGATTCAGTAAGGAAAGCCAGATCACCAGTAGAGTGGCCTTGACAGAACCCATACTGGCAATCAGATAGAAAGTTGTAAAGCGATAGATGTTTAAGAATGTTCCTGTTGAGGATAGATTCAAAAACTTTAGATAGGCAGGAAATTAAAGCAATACGATGGTAGTGTGAGGGATTAGAATGGTCACCCTTTTTAGGTACAGGCTGAATGTAGGCAAACTTCCAGCAAGAAGGAAAGGTAGATGTTGACAGACAGAGTTGAAAGAGTTTGACTAAGCACGGAGGCACAGTTTCGGGGAGAACAATAGGAGGGACCCCATCTGGTACATAAGCCTTCTGAGGGTTTAGGCCAGTGAGGGCATGGAAAACACCATTGCAAAGAATTTTAATAGGCAGCATGAAGTAGTCAGAGGGTAGAGGAGAGGGAGGAAGAATCCCTGAATCATTCAAGGTAGAGTTTTTAGCAAAGGTTTGAGCAAAGAGTTCAGCTTTATAGATGTGATGGCAGTGGTGCCATCTGGTTGAAATGAAGGAGGGAAAGAAGAAGAAGCAAAGTTACTAGAGATATTTTTGGCTAGATGCCAGAAGTCATGAGGGAAGTTAGATTTTGAAAGATTTTGACACTTTCTATTAATGAAGGAGTTTTTGGCTAATTGGGGACCAGACTTGGCATGGTTCTGGACAGAAACATAAAGTGCATGAGATTCTGGTGATGGAAGGCTTAACTAGCTTTTGTGGGCCACCTGTCTATCATGTATAGCACAAGAACAAGCTGTGTTAAACCAAGGTTTGGAAGGTTTAGGTTGAGAAAAAGAGTGAGGAATGTATGCCTCTATGCCAGATATTATCACCTCTGTTATGCGCTCTGCACACAAAGACAGGTCTCTGACATGGAAGCAGTAGTCATTCCAAGGAAAATCAGCAAAATACCTCCTCAGGTCCCCCCAACTAGCAGAGGCAAAATGCCAGAGGCACCTTCGCTTAAGGGGATCCTGAGGAGGAATTGGAGCAATAGGACAAGATACAGATATGAGATTGTGATTGGAGGAGCCCAACGGAGAAGAGAAGATAACAACATAAGCAGGATTAGAGGTCAGGAAAAGGTCAAGAATGTTGGGTGTATCTCCAAGACGATCAGGAATATGAGTAGGGTGTTGCACCAATTGCTCTAGGTTCTGGAGGATAGCAAAGTTGAAGGCTAGTTCACCAGGATGGTCAGTGAAGTGAGAGGAAAGCCAAAGCTGGTGGTGAACATTGAAGTCTCCAAGAATGAAAATCTCTGCAAAAGGGAAGAGGGTCAGAATGTGCTCCACTTTGGAAGTTAAGTAGTCAAAGAATTTCTTATACTCAGAGGAGTTAGGTGAGAGGTATACAGCACAGATAAATTTAGTTTGAGAGTGACTCTGTAGTCATAGCCAGATGGTGGAAAACACTGAAGATTCAAGAGCGTGGGCACAAGAGCAGGTTAAGTCATTGTGCACATAAATGCAACATCCAGCTTTGGATTGAGAATGAGGATAGAGAAAGTAGGAGGGAACAAAAAAGGGGCTACTGTCAGTTGCCTCAGACACCTGAGTTTCAGTGAGGAAAAGAAGATGAGGTTTAAAAGAGGAGAGGTGGTGTTTTACAGATTGAAAATTAGATCTTAGACTGCGAATATTGCAGAAGTTGATGAAGAAAAAGTTGAGGGAGGTGTCAAGACACTTAGGGTCGTTACCAGAAGAGCAGTCAGATCTGGGGACATTTGTGGTCCCGTCCCCAGAGGGGGACTCTGAGGCTGGTGTAGGAGTCGCCATGATAATTTTGAACTTTTCAATGAAGGGTGTGTGTGTGTTATTAGGTGCTTGTAGTTTTGTGTGGAGGAAGAAAGTTGTCTTGTGTTGTGAGACACAAAGGGAAATGTTCAGTGAGGTCACAGCTGGTTTTAATGATAAGTTCACAGCACCCCTGATCCAGTGCTTTAGACCTTAATGGGAGTAATCATCATTTTGGCAGGTGTCTACTGCCTCCTCCTATAATAATTGGTTAAAATATGCCTTTTTAGTTGTTTTTTAAATATACTCAAGGAGAGTGAATCTTGTATATGGAAAGGAATGGTGTTCCAAACAACAGGACCTAAATAAGTCATTGAGTTGAAATATTTTGAGGTGATGAATGGAAAGGCTCAAGTTATAACAATGGTGGGTGTTTTAGTTATGGGTTGGAAGAAGGCTGTGAAGATCAACCTTGTTTTATACATGAAGGTGGCAATAGTAAATTTTGTTACATCATCTAACTTTAATATTTTGGTTTGCCTGAAGAGTGCAGGAGTATGCTCTAAGTAGCCACTATTAGTTATTATCCTAACAATTTTTTTAAGTTGCAGTTTTAAAGGAATTAAATAGGTAGAATAAGCTGTGCACCACATTGGATTACAGTAAGTGAGCTGAGATTAAACATAAGCATAATAGATACATTTAAGTACATCTAGCAGCATGAAGTCTTTAATTTGAAAAAGTAAGGCAATGAATCTCGTGATTTTTAATGTGGGTTAGTTATGTGGTACTTGAAAATTAAAGATTCATCATACTTCATTTGATTTGTTTTGGATATTACATTATCATTTAGTTTAAGCTGCAGAAGATTTATCATATTTTTAGTTGTAAATAATATGAATTGAGTTTTGTTGGTATTGATCATAAGTCTATTACATAGACATCATTGGTGAAGTTTTCCAAGCTCATTATTGGCATTAAGGACAAGCTGCTCTGGGTATGGGCCAGTTAGGTACATCCTCATGTCATCAGCAAATAAAATTGTTTTGGATTCAGAAAAAATCTCTGTGATGTCGTTAATGTAGATTAAAAATAATATTGGACCCAGGACACTGTCCTGAGGAACACCAAGAATGATATGGGTATTGAGTGACTTTTCACTACTTATAACAGTATACTGATGTCTATTAGTTAAGTAGTCTTCAAACCAAGAGAATATTCTCCCACGGATTCCATTAGTGATGCATTTTATCCACAAGAATTTTATGGTTGACAGTGTCAAAGGCTTTAGCGAAATCGATGAAAATAAACATACAGAAAGTTTATTATCAATAACAGTAAAAACATCTGTAGAGAGGATATTTAATGCTTGAAAAGTGTTGCGAATGTCTCTGAAACCAAACTGAGCAATGTTGAGAATATTCCGGGTTTCTAAGTATTACATTAGCTGAGTCTTCATTAATGTTTCTAATATTTTGGAGAATACAGATAGCTGGGAAATTGGTCTGTAGTTTTTGTGATCATTATCAGGGCCAGATTTGTGAATGAGAGTAATTCTAGCAATCTTCAACAGTGCAGTAAAAGTTCCAGTTTCAACAGACTGATTAAAAAGAACAGTCAAAGGATAGGATAATAGATCAGAATTTCTTTTAATAATGGAAACTGCTGTATCTTGTACACCATCATTTTTGTTACTTAATGACTTGTTTACTGTTTCTGTGTCATGGGTGGACAGAATAGGAAGAACCATGAAGTTAGAGTAATTGCCTTTTAGGTAGTCTTTTGAACTGTTAGACTGGGGTAGTTTGCTGTCAAGTTCTGATGCTATGCTGGAAAAATAGTTACTAAATGCTTCTGAAATTTCAGATGAATCATTTGATATGGAATTTTTATAGTGCAGGATCTTACTGCTTTTTTTTTTTGTTGTAGGCATAACTTTTGAGCTTATTATTTGCAAAATTTTCTTTGTATTATTTATAAAACTACAGAATATTTGGCAGTAATGATTAGTCTTAGCAAATTGAATTACTTGTGTTAAGTTGTTTCTATATTGTTTCAAAATGTTGTGTGAGATTATCCCTAATTTATACATCTTTAATAGCTTAGCTTTATGCTTGATTGAGTTAAGTATTCCTTTTGTGAGCCAAGGGTTGTGAAGTCTTTTAGAAATTACATATTTTGTTTTTATTGGAAAGCATTTGTTATACAGAGCAAAAAGAGTGTTGATGAAGAGGTTAAAGTTATTATTTGTGTTTACAGTAAACTATTTCTTGCCAATTTTTCTGTTGTAGCTCACTGGTAAAAACATTTTGATTTGAGGGATTAAAGTTTCTAAAGATCATCTTATGTTTAGGGTTAGGAACTGTTTGTTGGTTAATATTAATGAATATGGGGGTGATCTGTCATGCAGCAATGGATGATGCCAGAAAAGGAACTGTGTAAAATTTGTCCATATATATGGTCTAACAGTGAAGGTTGCCTGAGGTCGGGACCATCTGGAAATCTTGTTGGTCGGGATATGTGAAGAAAATAGTTAAGGGTTTGCATTGTGTTTAGAAATATATTAGTAGGAAGATGAGTAGTGTTTGAGAAGATTAATGTTGAAGTCACCTACAAGAATTGATTTGTTACATCTGAAAATTTCATCAGTTAGTATTTCATTTAAGACATTAGTGAATTCATTTATGGCAATATGTTTGCTACTGGGCCTATATATGACTGATATTACATATGTATTTTCTATATTTAGTTTACATGAACAAATTTCTATATCATCATCAACATAGTAAAACTGCTGTAGGACATCAACTTTTACCTCATTTCTTGTAAAGATGATAATTCCTCCATGTTTTTTGTTTGTTCTAATCAAATGAATTGAGGTATAGCCATCTAATGAGTAAAAATGCTTTGAGAGAGAGAGAGAGAGAGAGAGAGAGAGAGAGAGAGAGAGAGAGAGAGAGAGAGAGAGAGAGAGAGAGAGAGAGAGAGAGAGAGAGAGAGAGAGAGAGAGAAGCAAATAAGACAAAGAGCAAGGGTGGTAGAACCGTGGATGTAGTGAAAAGATGGTGAAGGATAATTGTAAGTGGAAGGTGAAATAAAGGATGTTGGTAGGATATGGGATAGTAGTGTTCAGGGTAGTGAATGATTTAACATTAATTTATTAAATAAGCTATGAGACACTTTATGGAGCCATCCTATTCATTACTTAGCACATTCTTTCAGGATCAACTTCAATTATCTAATTCCACTTTCTTTTTCTCAAATCCAATTTCAACTGCATTCAACCATTCTTTGAAGCAAAACAATATCTCCTCCACTGTTGTGGTGGTCTCCTATTCACTTAAAGTTGCTCAGAATTTCCTCCACTAAAAATGTAATTTGTCATTCAGTATTTTATATCCCATATATTATGTCTTCAATTCTCATCTTTGAAACTTTTTTTTTCTTTCACATATGGTGTTTACTATCTTCCTTGGTGCATGGACCTCTTGTATACTCATACCTGTATCTCTCCAAATCTGGGACCAAAAGGAGAACTGACAACCTAGGAATCATATAGTGATCCTTACAACAGCCTCAGAGTCCCCATTTGGGAAGGGGACTCTAAATATCTCCACATCAGACTGCTTTTTCAATATCAACCCTAAGTGTTTTCATTAACTTCTGCAAGACTCATGGTCTTATATCTAATTTTCAATCTGTGCAACATCCCCCCTCTCCTCTACTAAACCTCATCTTCTTTTCCTCATCAAGATACAGGTGCCTGAGACAACTGTCAGTAACTCATTCTCTTCTATATTTCCTCCTACTTTCAATTTTCATTCCAAAACTGGATGTTGCATGTATATGCACAACAACCTGACTTGTTTCTGTGCCCACTCTCTTGAATCTTTTGAATTCTCTACCATCTGGCCATGACTTTAGAGTCACTCATACTAAATTCATGTGCTGTATACCTCTCACCTAATTCTTCTAACTAAAGAAAAATTCTTTGACTAACTTAAAAAATGGAACACATCCTGACTCTCTTTCCTTTTGCAGAGGTCTCCATCCAAAGTTCACCAGCAGATCTGGCTTTCCTCTCCCTTCACTGACCATCCTGGTGAACTAGCCTTTAAATTTGCTATCCTCTATGACCTAGAGCAATTTGTGGAGATATGCCTAACATTTTTTACCTTTTCCTAACCTCTAAATCCTTCTGCTTATGCTGTCACTTTGTCTTCTCTGTTTGGCTCTTCCTATCACATCATATCTGTATCTTGTCATATTCCTCCAATTCCTCCTCAGGATCCTCCAAAGTGGAGATGCCTCTAACATTTTGCCTCTGCTAATCATCAGGTGTATCCAGAGAATTGCCCCTGGACAACTGCCCCCTGGGCAACTGCTCCCCAGACAACTATTCCTTACTATAACCTGGCCTTAGCCAGTTCATGCTAAGTAGCCATAGCATATTCAGTATGTAATGACTCACAGAGGAGAAATGTCTAAGTACTGAACAATAAAACAAGTGAATGAAATTAGACCTTTTTCTTTCAATTGTCCCAAGTTTTTTTTGCTAAAAGTGGTAGTCATCATTTTTTTTTGTGGTGACTGTAAAGTAGATCTGGCTAATGGTGTGGTACCATGTGAGTGTAAAAGATGATAGCACAACAACTGCAAGACAAAGCACAACGTGCACAATTGAAAAATTGTTGTCAGCTTAAATACACATACACATGCTGTCAAAGCTAGGTCATCCCAAAATGCTTGCTGTTTGGGGGAACATAAAAAAAAATAGAGCAATCAGCTCATATGAGATTTCACAGTAGATTATCAGCCAAGCAATTCAGGGAATTTCAGATGCCTCAGTACAGTTGCCATCAGTGGAATATATAAGACAAGGTGTTTGCCACCATAAACAGAATGTCAGTGGACCTAATCCATTACTGTTAAGCCCTGCTCATATGAACATACCAGACAAATACAGAATCACTGCTGAAGAGAATTCCTGCTGTATGATAATGGCCCAACATCACAGCACATGCTGATTTTTTGCACCAGAAAAAGCCTACAACTGCAAAATTCTGTGAGCTGGTTCACTGATAGAACATTCAGAGTGGTGCCAATTATTTTCTACCAGCTTTGTACTGCTCACACATTTACACACAACCAGATATCTCCCTGCATTTATGCTCAATTGCAAAACAAGTAGCAATCCATTTATTGGGAATGGCTCAAACAAATGCTGAGCCTGGACACTGTGCTGATCAATTATGATTTCACTTCACAACCACTTAACTGACATCACCTCAGTAGTCAACAAGATGCCCATGTAGCCAGTTCCATGTCAGTTTGGTGCTAGCCCTGATGCATTTCAAATCGCTCTTGCTTTGTCACTTGTTTTTTCACAGGCACTCTCCAAGAGGTTGGCCAGGTAAGCTTTCACTTTTTTTTGCTTTGATGCTACAGCAAGCTATTGCTATATGGTGAAAGATATGTATATGATCTAAAAACATATATGAAATCCTGATGTGTGACCCAGTATTCTTTTCTTTAACAAACATATGTCAGATCAGAAGTCTCTCAAAATGCCAATGCATTCGTTTTCGTCTTCCTCAATTAGGAAGAGAAGTGAGATAGGCTCCCAATATAGGAATGCAAAGAGGAGGAAGGATTCCCTGGAAGGTTGTGGTGCACAAGCACAGGCTGTGTGTGAATCTCCATGGTCTGTTCCTGGGCCAAGCCATATAAACACAGCAGTGGAGTGCTCATTTATGGTCGACTATAAAGAATTTCTGATGGAGTTATGTCTGAAATACACAATTTTGTTTCACTATAACCAACAGACTTAGCTATATTGGTTTGATGAATACAGGCCCTGGAAAATGCCTTGCTTATGCTCCCTGACCAGAAAATAGTAGAGATATAAGCCAGGGGATCAGGGTTTCTTTTCCAACATGCTCTCTGTTACCAAGAAAGACAGAATGGCTAGTCATTCTCAACATGAAGGGCTTTAATGATCATATTGTTCACATGTACTTTAAATGGACTCTCTTAAGGATGTGATACATTTAATTCAACCAAACTGTTTTTTCATGACTGTTGATTTCAAAGATGCTTACTTTCAGTTTATGGTAGGTCAGAGGACAGGAAATGACTACAATTTATGTGGTTTTGCTTCACTTGTCTCCCTTAGGGTTCAATTTCAGCACCTCACATTTTCACAAAATTTATGAAGCCAGTCCTTTCGCACTTTGAAAGCTTGGGATTTGCTACTTAGAGGGCTGTATTTTCACTGCTATGTCACCAGATGAAATGAAGGTTAATGTGTACTATGAATTACACCTTTTTGACTCTTTAGGACTCACTATTAATGAACAAAAATCAGTACTGGTGCCTACCCAGGAGATTAAATTCCTTGGGGTAATTCTGAACACTGTTGACGTGACTGCCACCTTGCCTTCCCGTTAAAAAGAGCACATCAAGGAGCAGGGTTTACTCTCACTTAAACGGGCAGTAAAGTTACTTGACCTGTCTTCCTTTATCAGCATGGCCATGGCTTCTGACCCTGCCACAGAGTTGCCCCTGCTTAGATATAAATATCTGGAGATAATTGAAAACAGGAAACTACAGGGCAGCTACAACTCATCTTGGATGGTCATGCATTGGACTTAATCTCCTGGTGGATTGATAACACAGATGTTCAGGTAAACTCCCTATGCTCTTGTTCTCCCCAACTGGAACTGTTGCCTAGTTGATTGGCTGGGCTGCAGCAGTGGAAGATGCTAAGATAGGAGATCATTGGGCTCATGGGGAGCTAGACCATATCAACTGTTTACAACTGAAAGCCATCCTCATGGGCTTACAATCACTTTGTAAGGATAGCAGGGGAATACATACCCGCCTCTGCACTGACAACACCACCACAGTTGCCTGTATAGATCATTGCAGTAGCACTAAACCTAATCTAATTGTAATCATAGAAAAGACTTTTTAATGGGTTGAGTCGGGGGAATTATCTTGTCAGCACAGCATATAAAAGAATTACATAATGTACATGCAGACAAGGAATGCTGAGAACATAACTTAGATGATGAATGAATGTTACAACCTTATATTTTTAAAAGAGTTTGATCTTTTTTGCCACTTGCATTCTTACTCAAGTATCAGCCTATGCTTCATGGAACCTAGATCAGCTGCATCATATATTAATGCCTTCACAATGGAGTTGCCCAATAAGAAATTATATGCTTTCCCACCTTTCAGTATTGTCTCCAGTGCTAAAGAAACTTTGGAAAGACGAGGCAACTACAATAATGATTCTGCCACTGTGGCTAACCCAGGTGTGGTTTCCAAAAGCATCTCCAATTATTAGTAGAGGCTCCTGTTCTTCCTCACAAACCCCTAGCTCTACTGCAAAGTCAGGCTCTCTTACAGCCACTGACTAAAAGTTTGGTCTTAACAGCAATGATATTATCAGGAAATCATTAAAAAATTAGGGCTTTTTGTAAGAGGTTGTCCAATTTTCACTTAAATCATGAAGAAGCACAAAACACATTATGGGCCACATATCAAGAACTGATTGTCATTTTGTCTCTGCAGGGAAATTGATCCTTTTCAGCCACCTTAGCATATCCTCTTTAGCCCCCCATACACTATCAATCATGATTGCACAGTCATATCTACAGTATGTGGGTGTGATTGAAGGATTGCACAAATTATTAAAAATGACTGAAGAGGGTCCAACACAGTTTAATTTTTAGCCATCAATCATGACACGTGCGCAGTCATGATTAACAGTGTGTGACAATGATTGAGCAAAAATGTCAGTCTTACACCACCAGCCATGGTGAGTACACAGGACACTCAGCACTTTTTGGTGTATGAGTGATGGCATAACCATTCCCAGCAAATCAATGAACATTTCCTTGTTGATATGTAGGAAATTCTTGTAGTCTACAGGAGAAGAGATAACAAGTTCATGTAGAAGGTTGTTGTGGATCAATTCATGCCTTTTCTTAAGCCAGTCCTTCATCCACACCTCTATTCTCTTTTCCTTTTTTTGGGTTCCATGCTCTTAAGGGCAAGGACAATGGCAATACATGCAGCCTCCCTGCTCATCTTGACTGGATGAAGCACACACAACTAATGAATGGACAATCTCATTACTAATACATGTCCAAAACTTTTTTTTGTAGGAGGAGCAGTGGCCAAGGGTAACAAAACTGTAATAAAAAAAAAAGGCTCATTGAGGTGCCAATTCCCAGAGTCAAAAGCAGTAATCAAAAAAATACAGCATAAGTGTCTTGAAACCTCCTCCTTGAATGAGTTCAAGTCATAGGAAGGAGAAAATACAGAAACAAAAAGGGAGTTCCAAAGTTTACCAGAGAAAGGAATATATGACTGAGAATACAGGTTAACTTTTGCATTTGAGAGAAAGAAGAGTCTTGTGAAGCAAGGCTGCAGGAGGGGAAGCATGCAGTCAGCAAGATCAGAAGAGCAGTTAGCATGAAAATAGTGGTAGAAGTTTGCCTACATTCAACCTGTTCCTAAAAAGGGTGACCGTTCTAATCCCTCAAACTACCGTCCTATTGCTTTAATATCCTGCCTAACTAAAGTTTTTGAATCTATCCTCAACAGGAAGATTCTTAAACATCTATCACTTCACAACCTTCTATCTGATCACCAGCATGGGTTCCGTCAAGGCCACTCTACTGGTGATCTTCTGGCTTTCCTTACTGAGTTTTGGTCATCCTCTTTTAGAGATTTTGGTGAAACTTTTGCTGTTGCCTTGGACATATCAAAAGCTTTTGATAGAGTCTGGCACAAAGCTTTGATTTCCAAACTACCCTCCTACAGTTTCCATCCTTCTCTCTGTAACTTCATCTCAAGTTTCCTTTCTGACTGTTCTATTGCTGCTGTGGTTAACGGTCACCCACTCTCTTCTTATTATTCATTAATGATCTTCTAAACCAAACTTCTTGTCCTATCCACTCCTATGCTGATGATACCACCCTGCACTTTTCCACGTCTTTTCATAGACGTCCAACCCTTCAGGAGGTAAACATATCACGCAGGGAAGCCACAGAACGCTTGACTTCTGATCTTTCTAAAATTTCTGATTGGGGCAGAGCAAACTTGGTATTGTTCAATGCCTCAAAAACTCAATTCCTCCATCTATCAACTCGACACAACCTTCCAGACAACTATCCCCTCTTCTTCAATGACACTCAACTGTCCCCCTCTTCTACACTGAACATCCTCGGTCTGTCCTTTACTTATAATCTAAACTGGAAACTTCACATCTCATCTCTAGCTAAAACAGCTTCTATGAAGTTAGGCGTTTAGAGATCCCTCCGCCAGTCTTTCTCACCCCCCCAGCTGCTAACTCTGTACAAGGGCCTTATCCGTCCATGTATGGAGTATGCTTCACATGTATGGGGGGGTTCCACTCATACTGCTCTTCTAGACAGGGTGGAATCAAAAGCTTTTCGTCTCATCAACTCCTCTCCTCTAATTGACTGTCTTCAGCCTCTCTCTCACCGCCGTAATGTTGCATATCTAGCTGTCTTCTACCACTATTTTCATGCTAACTGCTCTTCTGATCTTGCTAACTGCATGCCTCCCCTACTCCCGCGGCCTCGCTACACAAGACTTTCTTCTTTCTCTCACACCTACTCTGTCCACCTCTCTAATGCAAGAGTTAACCAGTATTCTCAATCATTCATCCCTTTCTCTGGTAAACTGTGGAACTCCCTGCCTGCTTCTGTATTTCCACCTTCCTATGACTTGAATTCCTTCAAGAGGGAGGTTTCAAGACACTTATTCATCAATTTTTGACCACTGCCTTGACCCTTTTATGGGACTGGTATTTCAGTGGGCATTTTTTTTATTAGATTTTTGTTGCCCTTGGCAACATAAAAAAAAAAAGAAGAAAGCAAGAGATGCAACATTGCAGCAATGAGAAAGAGGCTGAAGACAGTCAGTTAGAGGAGAGGAGTTGACAAGATGAAAAGGTTTTGATTCTGCCATGTCTAAAAGAGCAGTGTGAGTGGAACCTCCCCCATACATGTAAAGCATACTCTATACATGAGCAGATGAAGCCCCTACACAGAGTCAGCAGCTGGGGTGGGTGAGAAAAACCAGCAGAGACAACTCAGAAAGCCCAACTTCATAGAAGTTCTTTTAGCTAGAGATGAGTTGTGAAGTTTCCGGCTTAGATTAAAAGTAAAGGACAGACCGAGTATGTTCAGTGTAGAAGAGGGGGACAGCTGAGAATTACTGAAGAGGGGATGGTTGTCTGAAAGGCTGTGTCAAGTTAATAAATGAGTTAATAATTGAGTTTTGAGGCACTGAACAATAACAAGTTTGCTCTGCCCCAATCAGAAATTTTAGAGAGATCAGAAGTCAGACGTTTTGTGGCTTCCCTGCGTGAACTGTTTACTTCCTGAAGGGTTGGATGTCTACGAAAGATGTGGAAAAGTGCACGGTGGTATTATCAACACAGGAGTGGACAGGACAAAAAGTTTGGTTTAGATCATTGATGAATAATAGGAAGAGAGTGGATGACAGGACAGAACCCTGAGGAACACCACTGTTAATAGATTTAGGAGAAGAGTGATCATCTACCACAGTAGCAATAGAACGGTCAGAAAGGAAACTTGAGATGAAGTTACAGAGACAAAAACAGAAGCTGTAGGAGGATAATTTGAAAATTAAAGCTTTGTGCCAGACTCGATTGAAAGCTTTTGATATGTCTAAGGCAACAGCAAAAGTTTCACCAAAATCTCTAAAAGAGGATGACCAAGTAAGGAAAGCCAGATCACCAATAGAGCAATGACTGACCTGTTTGCACAATCACCATGATTGCAAAGTTATGATTGATAGTGTATATAGTGTATGGTGGCCATTACATTATCTCTTATTGGAATCTAGGGAGAAAGGACGGAGCTACAGCTTTATGAACACGATACAATTGGCCATCTCAGTAATAGCTAGTATTACTGGCAGGGAAGCATCCTTTAATCACCAGGTTTATGAAGGCAGTCTTCCAGGAGATACCATCTTTTCCCAGATCTCATACAACCTGGGATCCACAACTAGTCTTGGATTACATACTCTGTCTAGGTCCAGTTGAAAACTTACCTGTCCTACAGTTATCCAGGAATGTGACAATGCTGATGCTATTCCTTTTCCAGTCAATGTGGCCAGGCCTTACATTTGTTAGACACCCATAACACAACTGTATCGGAACCAAGAGTTGCTTTCAGGATAGGGGATCCAAAGAAAACCTCTAGGCCAGGTGACCATATATTAAAATTGATATTTGAAGCATGTGTGTGTGTGTGTGTGTGTGTGTGTGTGTGTGTGTGTGTGTGTGTGTGTATTTACCTAGTTGTATAATACAGGGTCCGAGCCAAAGCTCAATTAGTCCTGTCTCCATACCCGAATTTGTCCAATTTCTCTTTAAACATGTGCACACTCTTTGCCGCAACTACCTTTTCTTTTAAGTTATTCCATATTTCAACCGTTCGATGCGGAAAGCTGTATTTCTTAATATCTCCCAAACAATGACTCTTCTTTAATTTCTTCATATGTCCCCTTGTACGTCTATCTCCTTCCTCCACTTTTACAACTAGGTCATCTCTGTCTATCTTCTCCATGCCATTTACTAATTTGAACATTGTTATCAGGTCTCCTCTTTCCCTTCTTTCTTGCAGTGTTGGTAATCCAATTTCTTCCAGTCTTTCCTCGTAACTTAGGTCTTCCAATTCAGGTATCATTTTCGTAGCTGTTCTTTATATTCTTTCCAATTTCCTTATATCTTTCTTTTTGTGTGGAGACCATACCACTGCTGCGTATTCCAGTTTGGGACGTATCATGTGTGTTATGATTTTCTTCATCATTTCTTTGTCTAGGTAATTAAATGCCACCCTGATATTTGCTAGCAAATTATATGTAGAGCCAAATATTCCATTGATGTGTTTTTCTGGTGAAAGTGTGTCTTGAATTATTACTCCCAAGTCTTTTTCTTCTTTGCTCTTTGGTATTGTGATACCTCCCATCTTATACTCCCATGAAGGTCTCCTTTTACTTCTTCCCATCTCCTTTACATGGCACTTCTTTATATTGAATTCTAATTTCCATCGTTTACTCCATTCATAAATTCTATCAATATCCCTCTGTAGTTCCTCACAATCCTCTTGGTTCTTTATTACTTTCATCAATTTTGCATCATCTGCAAACATATTAATGTAGCTATCTAAACCCACCGTCATATCATTTATATAGACCTGAAACATTATAGGTGCCAACACAGACCCTTGTGGTACTCCGCTTGTTACTTCGCACCACCTTGATTTATTATCTCTGATTACTGTACTCATTTCCCTACCTTGGAGATAATCCTTCATCCACTTAAGTATTTTTCTTTTTAGCCTTCCTCGATGTTCCAGTTTCCATATGAGTCTTTTATGTGGAACTGTATCAAAAGCTTTTTTCAGATCTAAATAGACAGCATCAACCCAACCATCTCTCTCTTGTAGTTTATCTATTATTCTTGTAAATGTGTGTGTGTGTGTGTGTGTGTGTGTGTGTGTGTGTGTGTGTGTGTGTTGTCACCATGATTATACACTATCTAGATAGGACAAAGGCATAAAGGGACCAATCACTAGGTTCTTCTTCACCACAAAACTCTGATATGATTAGCCACCTGGGATACCTTACATTGTTGGGTTAAAGATATCATGAGTGCTGGTGGCATTGAGCTTCACATCTTTTCACCTCACCCCACCAAGTCAGCCTCAGCCAGTAAGGCAGTCCTGAGATTGCCTTTGACCACGATTGTCTCCACTACTAGATGGGCCAGGGAGTCAAACTTTATTAACCACTACCAGAGGCCTGTAAGTAACCATGGCCAATCTGTCTCAACAATCCTGTCATAAGTTATGTATATGACCACCACTGACTTGTTTTTCTTTTTCCATTGGCATTTTTGTATTATGTCAATACTTTGTTCACGTTCCTGTGAGAGCACGAGTTATTATTGTTCATGTGATTGAATTTTATTAACTTTTGAAAATAAAATGTTATTTTCTCTTTACTATAAATTAATTTTTATTCTCCAAAGCAACTTCCTTTGCTAAACTAAGGTACTGTTGTGTCCATAAAGTTTATAGTAGATTTGAAGAACCATTCTGAAGCTTTCATTGATTACTGAGATGACATCAGTTAAATGTTTGTGAAGTGAAACTGTAAGATTAAACAAATACTTACCATTTCATGAACATTTAACTGTCACTGAGATATTAAATGTCCTTCCTGCCCTACCCAATCTGCTCATGCATTTCATTATGGAATAAGGCTTGCTTCTTCAAACTTCTCTCTAAAGGAATGACGAGACCAAAAACGCAGGCATCTCGTTCAATCAGTGTTCCCTGGCATGACATGAATGGCTGCTTCTACCACCTCTCACAAAATGTCTACCATAAAGTGCAATCTGAGGGACACCAACAAGCATATCAGGTTAATATGGAGTTCACTCTAAAAGTACGGATGTTGCCAGCTTTAGTCTTTGTACTGCCCAACAAACTGTTAAATGCCTTTGAAGTGCTTCAAGAAATAACAATCCCCGAACTTGATCCAAACAGATTATTTCCAAGACACACACATTGGAAGGATCCAGCAGCAAGATAGGTGAGTTCCATTATTCCCAAATCAACATGTTGAGTATGCACAGCTGCCTGATTGAAGATCTGCCTAGTAATAATAATGGCATTGAAAGGTTGTACAGCCATGTACAATCAAGCATAATGGTGTGCCACCCAAGCATATGGAAGTTTCTCAAGGTAATGAAGAAGAAACACACTCTCAACAAAGTGGTTGGTCATCAACCAGATGTTAGCAGGTCATCCACCACTACCATAAAAGAAGCAATACTAGGATTTGATGCAAAGGATTATCAACATTGTCAGGCAGTTTGAAAAATGAGACATTGTTGATTATCTGCAAAGCATCACTCATAATTTTGCAGTTTCAATTTTGACAAGTCATCAGCCTGCTTGATGCAGCCAGCCCCAACTAAGCCTGTCCCATTGTCAGTTAGCCCTGCCACCTGCTTACTTCTGACTCATCCAACCCTGTCTCTGTCTGCCTCACCTCAGCTAGCCCCACTTCAGCCAGCCCCACCTCACCCTATCTCACTTCAGCCTGCCCCACCTCAGCCAACCCTGCCTTAGCCTGCCCTGCCTCAGCCAACCCTGCCTTAGCCTGTCTCACCTCAGCCAGCCCTGCCACCAGCCCATCCTGGCCCAGAAGTTTTAATTTTAACATTGAGAACAAGTGTGGTATGACCTATATGTTTCAAAGATCTTATTATTATGTAAGCATTCTTTTTTTACTTTAATTTTAAGGCAAATTTTTCACTTTCAGTGAATACATGCAAAGAAAATATATATTCATAATAATATCTGTGCATTTATATCTATGGGCATGTTTCTTAAGGGACAATAATTATCTTTGGGGGTCAAATATTATACAGGGGCAGTTGTTCAGGGAGAAGTTATGGGGGAGATTTTATTCTATCAGGGCAGTTGTTTAGGAGACAATTATTCTATAGAGCAGTTGTCTGGGGAGTAATGATTCTACAGGGGGTAGTTATCCAGGGGATAGTTATTCAGTGGCAGCAATTGCACTGGGGGCAGTTGTCTGGGGACAACTGTCCAGGAGGTAATTATCCTAAAACCACTGTGGGGACCTGAGGAGGTATTATTCAGATTTTCCCTGGTATGACAACTACTTGTGTCAGGAACCATTCTGTGTGCTGAGCACATGACAAATATGATAGTGTCTGGCATGGAGGTGTGCATTCCTCACTCTTTATCTTGCCCTAAACCTTCCAAGCCTTGGTTTAACACGCCCTTGTGCCATACATGACAGAGACATACTATCTCTTGAGACCCATGTACTTTATATTTCAGCCCAGAATCATTTTGAAGCTATCTTCCAACTGGCAAAAACTACTTAATAAGAAATGTCAAAATCATTTGAGATATAACTCACTGCATGACTTCTGGGACCTAGTAAAAAATACTTCCAATAGCTTTTGTTCTTCATTTTTCCTCCTCTAATTCACCCTGATAGCACCAATGTCATCTCATTTCTCTCTAAAGCTGAATTCTTCACTCTGACCTTTGCTAAAAATTCAAATCTGAGTGATTCTCTCTCTCCCCCCACCCTCTCCTTCTATCAAGATTCTTCATAATGATGCTTTCCATGCCCTTCCTGGCCTTAACCCTCAGAAGGTTTAAGGACCTAAAAGACCTAATGGGCTCCCTATGTTGTTCTCCGAAACTGTGCCTGTGCATTTGCACATTGCCTGGCCAAACTCTTCCAACTGTCTATCAATATCTACTTTTCCTTTCTGTTGGAAGTTTGCCTGTATTTAGCCTGTTCCTTAAAAGAGTGACCACTTCAACCTTTCAAACTATTGGCTTTACTGTCTATTTTTTTCCCTATCCTCAACAGAAGGTTTCTCAAACACCTATCACTTCACAACATTACATTTGATTATTTATATGGGTTTATCACAGCCATTCTAATGGTGATCTTCTCGGCTTCCTTATTGAACCTTTTAGTGATTTTGGTGAAACTTTCACTGTTGCCTTAGTCACTGTAAATGAGGTGCACAGAGCAAAAATGTAGTTGAAAAGTACACATGGAAAAATGTGGAAAATGGAAGACAACGTCCTCACATACAGACAAACTCATACGGCATAGGAGTTTGTCTGTATGTGTGGAAATTATCTTCTGGAATCATAATCAACGTTACTTGGTGGTACATCACTATGCGGGAGGATGGTGGCAGAGTTTTTGAGCTGGTAAATGGCTCTGCGGGTCACCCCAAGATCAGTCACCACACATATCATTGTCAATCCCTTGTTGGGGCTAGTTGTTGTGGTTGTTGCTCGTTGTTGTCATTGTTGTTGTTATTATTATTAATATTATTGTTAATTATTATTATTATTATTATTATTATTATTATTATTATTATTATTATTATTATTATTATTATTATTATTATTGTATTATATGTTCCTCTTCTTTTTCCTCCTCTTTCTCCTCTTCTCTGCCTGGCCTATGCCAGCTGAGGTCAGGTGAAAGTGGATGTTAGGCAGGTTTATTTAATATTCATATTTGGAGGATGCTGCAGATATATAAATTGGAGAGATTGTACATATTTTCTTCACTGTCTTTGTGGCATTACTCATACTTTAATTGAGACATTTCTTTTAAAACAATAAACCTGTTATCTGATAATATGTCAACTTCTGCTGCCCATAGTGCCAGTGGCAGTGTGTGCCGGAAGAGTGGTGTTGGCAGTGCTCAGGTGTGTGGCTTGTTCAATAGGCAGTCTTGCCACTGAACAGGGCCATGTGTAAATCTTGTAAACACCCAGAAATTCTAGTGACCTGGCATTTCCACATTCCCACTAATGGTTAGTGAACTAAACATCATTAAACAGAGCCAAAGAGAGAGAAGATTACTACATGATGAGTGCAGCAATGACAACCTCATCTAAGTCAACCTCACTGATTCACCATAACACCTTGCCACAGCTATGCCACAACCTTTCCTTCCATTTTCAGCTTATGGTGACCCATGGTAAAGCACAGTAGCATAATTATAAGCATCCAACAACAAGCCACACAAAGCAGAGCAGTTAGTTACAGATGTATGTCAAACTCATTGCCCTATCCTTCCTATGCTGACAATACCACTCTGCATCTAAACATCTAACTCTTCAAGAACTGAACATTTCATGCAGAGAAGCTACAGAATGCCAAACTTCTGATCTAGTATCTAAAATTTCTGACTGGAACAGAGCAAACTTAGTATTATTCAATGCCAATGCCTCAAAAACTCAAACTTACTGATAACTATTCCCTCTTCTTCAATGACACCCAACTGTCCTCTTCTACATTGAACATCCTCGGTCTATCCTTTACTGATAATCTAAACTGGAAACTTTGCATCTCATCTCTAGCTAAAATAGCTTCTATGAAGTTAGGCATTCTAAGTTCTCTGTCAGTTTTTCTCACCTCCTCAGCAGCTAACTCTGTACAGGGGTCTTATCTGTCCATGTACAGAGTACACTTCACATGTATGTGGAGTTCCACTCATAGTGCTCTGCTAGACAGGGTGGAATTAAAAGCATTTAATCTTACCAACTCCTCTCCTCTAACTGACTGTCTTCAGCCCCTCTCTCACTGCTGTTATGTTGTATCTCTTGTTATCTTCTACCACTATTTTCATGCTAACTGCTTTTCTAATTTTGCTAACTGCATGTCTCCTCTCCTTCCACAGTTTTGCTGCACAAAACTTTCCACTTTCATCCATATTCTGTCCATTTCTCTAATGCAAAATGCAAGAGTTAACCAGTACAGGTTGACATTAAAAAATCCAGCAATCTCCAGACCTGAAGAGTGCCTAATTTTTTAAAATGCCGGATTTTGTTATGGTTATATAAGGAGTATATATTTAACAGAAAATAGCTACCTTTACAGTCCAATGTCATATGTTTCACAAATGGTTCGCACAGACACATCACAATTGAGTTTTTTTTTTAGGACTTCCGCTTTCTCTGCAATTAACAACACACGATGTTTACGTTTTACACTACCTCTTTTTTTTTTTGCTAAATCCATAATGGGCTATACAGCAGCAAATAAATGATAAAATGAGAAGGAAAGAACAGGAATGCCTGTTAGCAGATGCAAGCAAGATCTTGATCTTGATCATGATGCTATAGGTGGCTCAGGATTATCCCTGAGCCAGGCCTTTGTATCAGCAACTCCTGTAGGAAAAAAAAAAAAAAAAAAAAAAACAGCAAACAGAAAACAGACACAATCTTTCACACCACTCATTCCTACATCTAGCACACCACATTTTATCTAGAAACTCCATCACAGCCTCAACCATCCTTTCATTTGTCTCCCCACAGTCCCAGCAGAAACATCACCTACATCATCTATTCCCTTCCTGGCTTCTCCACTCTGACATTCCCCAATTCCCTCAGCATCACTTGCATCATCTCATTCCAGTCTCTGGCATACTTCACACACTCCAACAATTGATTCTGGAGTACAGCACCATCAAAACATAAACGGCATCTCCAGAAAACAGTGGCGTGCCATCACAGTATATTTGGAAATGTGCTCCAAAATCCATGCCAGAAATCTGAAGGAACAGGATTATCAGTGGTTCGATTTTTTTATGTCAAGCTGTATTTTCAATCATTCACCCCTTTCTCTAGTAAACTCTGAACTCCCTACCTGTTTCTGCATTTCCTCCTTCCTATGACTTTCAAGAAGGAAGTTTCAACACTTGTCCTTCAATTTTTGGTGATCATTTCTGACCTCTGTTTGGGGATTGGTGTTTCATTGGACCTTTTTTTTTTTCTCTACGCTTTTTTGTTGCCCTTGCCCAGCACCCTTACAAAAAAAAAAAAAGAAAAAAAAAAAAGCATGGATGCAAGGAAAGTAAACCATAACAATGCATGAAACCAAATTGCAATGAAATTGGAAGTCTGGGGAAAAAAAAAAAAATAAATAAATAAATAAATAAATAAAAAATTTTGAATTTTAGAATTGAACGAAAAGATTTTTCCGCAAAGCTGCTGTATTCCTGACTCTCCCCATAATCTCCATCAATTGAATTCAAACTTCACAGTGTTCTGTAACCTGCACCTAATGCCACTACATCTATATAACAATTAAGTTTAAATACAACACATTACAAATTTATTTCCTATGCATCTTCAGCACACCCTTCATGACCACACAACATCAGTGATAACAACTGCCAGTTAACTAAGTACTGTACCACTTCTTTCCTCAGTGTTCATCTCCAAAAAACAATGAGGTGCAGGTAAGTCCATTACTACATGAAACTTGGTTTGGTTCTTTCCCCTATTCTTTTCTTCTTCATCTTCTCTTGTGTATACCCATTCATTCTAATGAGTCATTCATTGACCAATCAATTTTTTTTTTATTTAAGCAACAATTTTTAAAATTTCCATGAGTTTTTTCTGATTAACTGTTTTTTTACTTATGCCATCAACATCCATAGATATAGATAAAGTAATACCCCTATAAGTTGCCAAAACAGGAGCTCAAACCTTGCCAACTTAGCAAAATTCTGACCAGCCATGTTTTTATTCAGTAGGGAGGATACAGTCTCTGCAAAAAGTTACTGCACCAAAAGTTTCTGGTTGTACACTTCCTGTCAGATCACAAAAAAGAAACAAATTTTAATTCCATCCAGTAGTTAGTATTTTACTGCATTTCCTTGTTTCTTGAGCACCTCTCTGAGGTGTTTTGGTATACAGTAAAATCTCTCTTATCCGGCATCAACGGGACCGCCGGCATGCCGGATACTTGAATAGAAGTGAAATTATGTCCACAATCACCACCCTACACTCACGCATCTTACCATAACAAAGATCAGCTGATCACCATGCCATGCGTCACCACCCGCGCTGCCACCTCACACTCACCAACACACAGTTGTAGCATTGGGCCTGTAATTGTGACTCCTTCTGATCTTTTCAAGCTGAACCACTCATATAACACTTTGTCCATCATTTCACCATGATGATACTGCAGTGTGTGACGATTTTCCACTGCCTTTGGGGTGTCGGTGGCTTTCATGTAATCCCGCAACTTCTTCGTTTGGGATTTAATGTCATAAATAGTTGATGAGCCCACACCATATTCCGCCATTAGTTGCTGTCTGCTTTCACCTCTCTCTAATCGTCGACAAATGTCTACCTTCTGCTTAAGTGTAAGCACAACACGCTTCCCCTTTTCTACAACTTTAGGTATGATGAAGGCGTCGGGCAATAAACAGTGCACACACGGGACTGAGTCACTGAGTAAACACAGTGCAGTGGGCTGCGGGTGGCGCGAAGCAGTGCGCTCTGGTGGCGAGGGGACAAAGTATGCCTCGCGCGGGAATTTTAATCGATTTTATGAGTATACATTGATTTTTTTATTGATTTTAAGGCTCGGGGAAAAATGTGCCAGATACTTGAAGCTGCCGGATACTCGAATGCCGGATGAGAGGGATTTTACTGTACTATCAGCTTTTTTTAATTTTAAATGAATTCTGCCCAATATTTGCAAAGCTCTTTTTCCAGCTTGGAGAGTGTGGAACTGTCACAGTCTCTTAACTTAGACTTAATTACAACACATAAATTCTCTATTGGAGAAATATCTGGTCAATTAGCAGGCCAATCTTTTATGGTGTTGATTTTACAGTTATCAAGCCATTCTTTAACAATTTTAGCATTATGACCTGGTGCTCCATCCTGGTGAGAAATTTTGACTGATTACTTCAAAATATGACTCAGGTGGAGGTGGCAGTAAACACCTGCCCAAAAGATAATTATTCCCAGTGAGGTCTAAAGCACTGGATCATGGGATCCTGTGAACTTATCATTAAACCCAGCTGTGACCTCACTGAACATTTCCCTTTGAGTCTCACAATACAAAGGGAGTCACAGCCTGGCCTCTCAAGACAACTCTCTTCCTTCACACAAAACCACAAGCATCTAATTGCACACAACCTTCACTCAAAATTCAAAATCATCATGGTGACTTCTACACCAGCCTCGGAGTCCCCATCTGGGGAAGGGACCACAAATGTCCCCAGGTTGGACTGCTCTTCTGGTATCTATCCTAAGTGTCTTGACACCCCCCTCAACTTTTTCTTCATTAACTTCTGCAACATTCATGATCTAAGATCTAATTTTCAATCTGTAGAACACCACCTCTCCTCTACTAAACCTCATCTTTTTCTCACTGAAACTCAGGTGTCTGAGGCAACTGACAATAACCCTTTTTCTGTTCCCTCCTACTTTCTCTACCCTCATTTTCAGTCCAAAGCTAGATGTTGCATTTATGTGCGCAACAACTTAACTTGCTCACATGCCCACACTCTTGAATTTTCTGAGTTTTAAACCATCTGGCTACGACTACAGAGTCACTCTCAAACCAAATTTATCTGTGCTATATACCTCTCACCTAACTCCTCTGACTATAAGAAATTCTTTGACTACTCAACTTCCAAAGTGGAGCATATTGTGACTCTCTTTCCTTTTGCAGAGATCTCCATTCTTGGAGACTTCAATGTTCACCACCAGCTTTGGCTTTCCTCTCCCTTCATTGACCATCCTGGTGAACTAGCCTACAACTTTGTTATCCTCCATGACGTAAAGCAATTGGTGCAACACACTACTCGTATTCCTGACCATCTTCGAGATACACTAAACATTCTTGATCTTTTCCTAAACTCTAATCCTTCTGCTTATGCTGTTATCCTCTCTTCTCCATTGGGCTCCTCCAATCACAATCTCATATCTATATCTTGTCCTATCGCTTCAATCCCTCCTCAGGATCCCCCTAAGCAGAGGTGCCTCTGGTATTTTGCCTCTGCTAATTGGAACGATCTGAGAAGGTATTTTGCTGATTTTCCTTGGAATGACTACTGCTTCCATGTCAAAGACCCATCTCTATGCACTGAGCGTATAACAGAGGTGATAGTGTCTGGCATGGAGGCATATATTCCTCACTCTTTTTCTCGACCTAACCCTTACAAACCTTGGTTTAACAAAGACCGTTCTCATGCTATTTGCGATAGAGAGGTGGCCCACAAAAGATACTTGAGCTTTCCATCACCAGAATCTCATGCACTTTATATTTCTGCCTGGAACCATGTTCTCCAACTAGCCAAAAACTCTTTCATCAATAGAAAATGTCAAAATCTTTTAAGATCTAACTCTCCTAGTGACTTCTGGCATTTAGCCAAAAATATCTCCAATAACTTTGCTTCTTCTTCTTTCCCTCGTTTATTTCAACCAGATGGCACCACTGCTATCACATCTATCTCTAAAGCTGAACTCTTTGCTCAAACCTTTGCTAAAAACTCCATCTTGGACGAAACAGGGTTTGTTCCTCCCTCTCCTCCACCCTATGACTATTTCATGCCACCTATTAAAATTCTTCACAATAATGACTTCCATGCCCTCACTCGCCTAAACCCTCAGAAGGCTTAAGGACCTGATGGGGTCCCTCCTATTGTTCTCTGAAACTGCGCCTCCATGCTTGCACCTTGCCTAGTCAAACTCTTTCAACTATGTCTGTCAACATCTACCTTTCCTTCTTGCTGGAAGTTTGCCTACCTTCAGCCTATTCCTAAAAAGCGTGACCATTCTAATCCCTCAAACTACTGTCCTATTGCTTTAATTTCCGGCCTATCTAAAGATTCTAAATCTATCTTCAACAGGAAGATTCTTAAACATCTATCACTTCACAACCTTTTATCTGACCACCAATATGGGTTACATCAAGGCCACTCTACTAGTGATCTTCTGGCTTTCCTTACTGAGTCTTGGTCATCCTCTTTTAGAGATTTTGCTGAAGCTTTTGCTGCTGCTTTAGACATATCAAAAGCTTTTGATAATCTGGCACAAAGCTTTAATTTCCAAACTACCCTCCTACAGCTTCTATCCCTCACTCTGTAACTTCATCTCAAGTTTCCTTTCTGACCATTCTATTGTTGCTATGGTAGATGGTCACTGTTCTTTTCCTAAATCTATTAACAGTGGTGTTCCTCAGGGTTCTATCCTATCACCCACTCTCTTCCTATTATTCATCAATGATCTTATAAACCAGACTTCATATCCTATACACTCCTATGCTGATGATATCATCCTGCACTTTTCCAAGTCTTTTCACAGACATCCAACCCTTCAGGAAGTAAACAGTTCACAATGGGAAGCCACAGAACACCTGACTTTTGATCTCTCTAAAATTTCTGATTGAGGCTGAGCAAACTTGGTATTGTTCAATGCCTCAAAAACTCAATTCCTCCATCTATCAACCCAACACAACCTACCATACAGCTATCCTCTCTTATTCAATGACACAACTTTCCCCCTCTTCTAAACTGACACAAACTTTCAGACAACTATCTCCTCTTCTTCAATGACACTCAACTGTCTCCTCTTATACAATGAACATCCTCGGTCTTTCCTTTTCTCATAATCTAAACTGGAAACTTCACATCTCATCTTTAGCTAAAACAGCTTCTAAGAAGTTAGGCATTCTGAGATGTCTCCGCCAGTTTTTCTCACCCCTCCAGCTGCTAAATCTGTACAAGGGCTTTATCTGTTCATGTATGGAGTATGCTTCACATGTCTCGGGGGTTCCACTCATACCACTCTCTTAGACAGGATGGAATCAAAAGCTTTTCATCTCATTAGCTAATCTTCTCTAACTGACTGTCTTCAGCCTCTTTCTCATCACTGTAATGTTGCATCTCTAGCTATCTTCTACTGCTATTTTCATGCTAACTGCTCTCTTGATCTTGCTAACTGCATGCCTCCCCTCTTCCCATGGCCTTGCTGCACAAGACTTTCTTCTTTCTCTTATCCCTATTCTATCCACCTCACTAATGCAAGAGCTAACCAGTATTCTCAATCATTCATCCCTTTCTCTGGTAAACTCTAGAACTCTCTGCCTGCTTCTGTATTTCTACCTTTCTATTTTTTTTTTTTTATGTAGGAAGGATACTGGCCAAGGGCAACAAAAATCTAATAAAAAAAAATGCCCACTGAAATGCCAGTCCCATAAAAGGGTCAAAGCAGTGGTCAAAAATTGGTGGATAAGTGTCTTGAAACCTCCCTCCTGAAGGAATTCAAGTCATAGGAAGGTGGAAATACAGAAGCAGGCAGGGAGTTCCACAGTTTACCAGAGAAAGGGATGAATGATTAAGAATACTGGTTAACTCTTGCGTTAGAGAGGTGGACAGAATAGGGGTGAGAGAAAGAAGAAAGTCTTGTAAAGCGAGGCCACGGAAGGAGGGGAGGCATGTGGTTAGCAAGATCAGAAGAGCAGTTGGCATGAAAATAGCGGTAGAAGACAGCTAGATATGTAACATTGCAGCAGTGAGAGAGAGGCTGAAGACAGTCAGTTAGAGGAGAGGAGTTGATGAGACGAAAAGCTTTTGATTCCACCCTGTCTAGAAGAGCAGTATGAATGGAACCTCCCCAGACATGTGAAGCATACTCCATACATGGACGGATAAGGCCCTTGTACAGAGTTAGCAGCTGGGGGGATGAGAAAAACTGGCGGAGACGTCTCAGAACACCTAACTTCATAGAAGCTGTTTTAGCTAGAGATGAGATGTGAAGTTTCCAGTTCAGATTATAAGTAAAGGACAGACCGAGGATGTTCAGTGTAGAAGAGGGGGACAGTTGAGTGTCATTGAAGAAGAGGGGATAGTTGTCTGGAAGGTTGTGTCGAGTTGATAGATGGAGGAATTGAGTTTTTGAGGCATTGAACAATACCAAGTTCGCTCTGCCCCAATCAGAAATTTTAGAAAGATCAGAAGTCAGGCGTTCTGTGGCTTCCCTGCGTGATATGTTTACCTCCTGAAGGGTTGGACGTCTATGAAAAGACGTGGAAAAGTGCAGGGTGGTATCATCAGTGTAGGAGTGGATAGGACAAGAAGTTTGGTTTAGAAGATCATTAATGAATAATAAGAAGAGAGTGGGTGACAGGACAGAACCCTGAGGAACACCACTGTTAATATATTTAGGAGAAGAATAGTGACCGTCTACCACAGCAGCAATAGAACGGTCAGAAAGGAAACTTGAGATGAAGTTACAGAGAGAAGGATAGAAACCGTAGGAGGGTAGTTTGGAAATCAAAGCTTTGTGCCAGACTCTATCAAAGGCTTTTGATATGTCCAAGGCAACAGCAAAAGTTTCACCAAAATCTCTAAAAGAGGATGACCAAGACTCAGTAAGGAAAGCCAGATCACCAGTAGAGCGGTCTATGACTTGAACTCCTTCAAGAGGGAGGTTTCAAGTTACTTATCCTTCAATTTTTGACTACCGCTTTGGACACTGTTCAGGGGCTGGCATCTCAGTGGGCTTTTTTATATTAGATTTTTGTCATCCTTGGCCAGTGTCCCTCCTACATAAAAAAAAAAAAAAAAAAGATAATCCATTAGCAGTTTCAAATATATTTCTTTAGTGACAGTAGTGTTTTTAGGGAACACAACAAGATCACTGAGGCTACTGAAAGTAAAACACCCCCCAAACCATTAAACTCTGCAGGTATTTTGTGGTTTTCTGAGTGTAGTGGGATTCATTGGGATCTGAGCCAGGCCACCTGTACTCTCTGGTAGACTGTATGCCACATATCTGAGGTCCCATCATGATATTTCTCTGCAAACTGGAACCTTTTCTTTCCTTGTGAGTCATTTATAAGTGGCTTATTATTGGCACAGTGACTGCTGTACCCAAGACACAAAGTATCATGGACAGTACGGAGAGAAACACCAGCTAGTATGTTAGGATTCCCTTCCTTAATTTGATGTCCTGTAAGGCTGGGATTGACTTCCAGTTGCCTCCTGAGAAGTGTCATTGTCCTCTCAGGTACCTTAAGTGGCATACCAGATGGCTTTTGTGGAAGTGGTATGCTTTTGCTCCTGCCAGCTTTAATTTTTTGCATGAGCTCCTGGACAGTCCAGAGCTTCAACTCCCTTTGATTGCAGATTTCTTTGCTACCAAGACCTGCTTCATGATACCTTGAATAGTTTTCTCATCAGTGTCCTTTCTACCCATATCCACTAGCCTCTGATATATAAAAACAGAAGCACAATATGAGAGCAGAAAGCAGAAAAGTGAAAAGGCAGTCTCATGTATCAGCTCTCTTTGACAACTGATAATGTGTACTGAGAAGCACCTCCACACTGTATGAGAAGGAAGATGTACCTTACTGCCAAACATACAACATCTCTCTCTCTATGTACTTAGCTATCTTGCAAGAAGAGAATTACACTTTGTGTGGAAAGTATCATGCTGCCCCCATGACACAGTATCTTTTCATGCAAACTATAAAGGTGTTGACAGGAGTGAAAAAAAACTTGCTATAGTTTTTTTTTCTTTTTTTTTTTTTACTATTTTGCAAAAATTACCTTTCTGAATTTTTGTAATTGAATATTTTCTCACTGTGCCGACTTATGAAGGTTTTGCTGTATGTTGGAGAAATGTACCGAACACAAAAAATATATCTCTAAAACTATTCTGCATTATTATTTTTTTCATAATTAAACTATCCAACTCAAACAATAAAAAACTATAATTATGTAACCATTCAAAAGTTACCTTTACAGGAAGATAAATCCTTGAATCAACTTCTATCTTAAGTATTTTTCAGTTTAAATCAACATAGTAAACAGCTTCCTAACTAACTTTTTTTTTAAATGATGGTAGCAACAATGACAATATTACTGATGATGATAAGTACTTTAATGTACAAAATAACTCACAGTAAGAAAGGGATGATCTACTACTTGCAGGACCCGGTTCTCAGTGAGTGTATGGACCACCTCATCACGCTCGATGATCACATCTTTACGAAGGATCTTGATGGCATAGAAATGGTTGCTGCTCTGTTAAAGTAAGAAAAATTGTTCTTCACCCTTTCTCCTAGAAAATCTTTACCTAACTGCATTTTTTGTGTAAATAGGGATTAATATATATATATATATATATATATATATATATATATATATATATATATATATATATATATATATATATATATATATATATATAGTCCAAATATTAATTAGAATTATTAGTATAAATTCAGTTACTAAATTATCCTTACCTTTTCACGACAGAGGATAACTTTTCCAAAGGTTCCTTTTCCAAGTAATTTAAGAAATTCAAAGTTATCTAATGTCTGAAAAAGAAAATATTGATTGTCAAAATGACTCAACAGCAAAACATAAAGTACATATATCACATTCTTTCATCAAGTTGATCAGATGCACAGCCAAAACAGAAGTCAGATTTCCCAAACCTTGCTACAGTAACTACTCAAGACGCAAGGCATTAAGGCATTACAATTACTCCCTGACATCTGTGAAGCTTAGGAAAAGATACTATTTCAAAAGTATATATATAGTAATTATAGTCACTGCAGGGTTAACTGTTCTTGAAGTGATGCATCTTGCTTCCTTTTCCCTTTCAGCACAATGACTGGTTGGTGTTCTCATAGCATTCTTGCCACTTCCTTAAAGTTCTCATATTTGAGATATTTTCAACCATTGTATCAAATGACATTTACTTGATTTTCAAAAGGATCAATAGGAAAACAATAACAATATTAAAGTGATTATCCTTCAGAAGCATTATGGAAGCGAAATATGTACATACATATAATTTACATACTTTCATCCAAATGACAGTTGACACCTGTCACAGCTCCAGAGGCATATACTGACATTTATACAGATCAGTTTTGGTAGACTGAATAGTTAACATTTTGATATTATTGTTAACTAAAAACTTTTTAATCAGCTTTAGGGAAGACTAACTGATATTTATATTTAAGAACCTGGGGAAGTGATAAGAATCTAATGTCCACCAATTATATTTCTGCCACAATGAAAGGGACTGAGGAGACAAGGGATGTCACTGCAGCAGCTACAGCTCTTCAACCCTTATGACCAAAAAATTTATAAGAAAATTGTTTTCGTAAACCAAGAGAGAACACAAGATAAGATAGGATTAAATGGGAAGCCCTTTGGAATGTTCTCTGAATCCACAGGAGGAATTTGGATTATTTGTTGGAATATGAGTGTTTGTGTGAGATGGTGAAAGAGCTTGGAGAATTGTATTATATGAGTGCAAGTAAGACAAGGATAAGTAGTCCTTGGTTGTTTAATATTTTCATGGAAGATGAAAACTACTGTAAAGTAGCAAATGTTGGAGCAATGATGCAATGGAATAAAATAGGGTAGGCTGTAGCTTCATACTTCTTTGCAATGAGACTTTCTTATTAGCAGAAAGTGAAAGGGAACTTCAGAGAGTGATAAATCAATTCCATGGTATACATATGTGATGAAAATTAATGGTGATTGTTGAGAAAAATAAGTGATCCTTTATGAGAAGAAACTGGAGAAGTGCAACTTTAGGACATGTGCTGCAGTAGGAAGGTGTAAAGCATTTACAAGTGAGAGAAAGGAAGTGAAAGATTTTTAATTATCTGGAGAATGCTTTGTAACCATAAAGAGATGGATGGAGAAATAAAAGAGAAGGCTATGGGAGATAGGGATATGAAAGGAAGAAATGTTTCTAGGGATGTAGAGCAAAGGAAGGATTATAATTTTCCAGCTATAATGGGCATGTGGATCACTGATTTTGTGAAATAAGACAAAACAATCAAGAGTGCATGCAGTGAAAATGAAATATTTGAGAAAGGCATGCAGGATGACAAGATAGGAGGATAAAAACAATGAACACGTGTATGAGAGATGTGGTATGAGCATTTGTGCCTGTGGTATTGTATTGCGGTTTTTATACTTGAGAGGGTAGTGATTACACTAGTCCTCCCTGAAAATCTCTCACCAGCACCCCATTCACCTCTTTGCTGTTTTGAAAAGCGTGCGCTGGACACAACACATTCAGTGACCATGTAACTCGCTAAAGCGAAAATATTTCGCAATAATCATGTCAAACCCAGGCAGAGGAGGATATTAGTTAGGCATAGGAGGTAGTAGGAGATAAAAGTATGGATTCCCGTGTGAGTAAGTAGCACCAATAAGAACCTCGACCAATCACCAACTGCTAGAATATGTGGAAGGATACCGACGCCCTTACCTCATGGGGCTACACAAGCCTCCTTCCTTCTTTCTTGCCCTGACACTCTTCCCATGCAGACACACGCTCTCCTGTACCCAGGCCAGAAAACCAGACAATGCACTCAGGCAGAAATGGTGAGTTGGTGACCACCATATGCTGACAACACCTAGTGGGGCAGCCAGCAGAGAGGTGATGCCTCAATCCCTCCTGCAGGTGCTGTTAAGGAACGGACCACCAAGAGACAGGAACAGACTGCCAAGAGACAGGAAGGGACCGCCAAGAAAGAGGGCACCACGTCAAGGCACTAGAAACCATGAGGCCCACCAAGGACAATGAGGGACACCTTGCAGATGCCTTGCTGATGCCTTGTGAAACAGGAAGACATGTTGCTCTTCTACTCCTCAGCCTCACATCACCAGCAAGTCCAGGTGGCCACCTGAGGCCATCCCACCTAGACCTCAACCTGCTTAACAAAGTGGATAGATCATCCATCCACACAGTGCACACATAAGTATTTCAGGATCGCAAAGTTTGATAGCTTAGTTAAGCAGTCCCACCTCATGGTCTTCAGCCC
Source organism: Scylla paramamosain (assembly GCF_035594125.1). Lineage (NCBI taxonomy): Eukaryota > Metazoa > Arthropoda > Malacostraca > Decapoda > Portunidae > Scylla > Scylla paramamosain. The sequence goes on along the minus strand of NC_087164.1, from coordinate 3,022,943 downwards.
TAGAGAGGGGGACTTGTTAAGTAGGGATCCTCCTTGGCCTGGCTTTCATCATGTGAGTATTGTAGTAAAGGTATTTATTTATTTATTTGCTCTCTTTCACTCAAACCAGCAAATGATTAATGTTTTTGGTTTACTTCAGTTTTACTCCAGTTAATCATATATCTTTATATCTTTATTTATTTATTTCATTTTATTTTTTTTCTTAAAATATGTGACTGGGGAATTGGCACAGTATGAGTTATAGAGGGTCTGTAACTCTTCTTCAGTGGCTGTGGTGGGATACTTCACTCAGTGTTTGGGGAGAAAATGAGTAGCTGGTCTGAGTACGCAGTATTTAACTCTCTCAATATGATGATGCCTACATAGACATCATGAAACACCAGTACAATATACAATGATCATAATTACATTCTGTTTTAGTTGTTGTTGAGTGATCCTGTATTCTGTGCTGGCTCTTAGCTACAGTCTCCATATATAGTCCTTAAGCTTCTATTGCTCCTCCCATCATCCCTGTTTCCAGCCATCACATAAATGAACTATGCCATGTCCCACCCTTTATCCAGAATGAGGAAGTCTCATTGGCAGAACCTTACATCACAGTTTCCCCTTATGGTCCCTCCTTTGGCCTTCATATCCCCCTATCCATCTCTTGATCCCATTCCCATCCACCAGGGAGGGGAGACTGTAGAGGGGTACAGTTCCGTCCTGCCTGGTTCATTCCTTGTCCTCTTACGTGTGTGTGTGTGTATGTGTGTGTGTGTGTGTGTGTGTGTGTGTTGATGCAGGTGGGAAGGTTGTCTTATCAGTGTCAAATGTCAACATAGCCTGATGCTCAATTACTGATGAATGCAAGTAGTGGGTGCATGTCTGTTACTTCTTTTTTTTATGGAGAGGGAGAGAGAGAGAGAGAGAGAGAGAGAGAGAGAGAGAGAGAGAGAGAGAGAGAGAGAGAGAGAGAGAGAGAGAGAGAGAGAGAGAGAGAGAGAGAGAGACTCCCCCACCTGTTCAAACACACAGCTGCCAACTAATCTCTTTTCTGATAACTTCACCTTCCCTACCCTCCCTATTCATTTCTCCTTCACCCATCACCACCTCTTCGGTAATACCCTCCAACCAACCCTAAGTGTAAATGTGTGTGTGTGTGTTTACCTAGTTGTATTTACCTAGTTGTATAATGCAGATTCAAGCAGGGCTCATAGTGTTCTGTCTCCATATACTTATCCAACATTTCCTTAAATTTCTGCACATCAGATGATGTAACAACCTCTTCAATAAGACCATGTATGTGTATGTGTGTGTGTGTGTGTGTGTGTGTGTGTGTGTGTGTGTGTGTGTGTGTGTGTGTGTTTACAGGGCCTGAGCTACAGTTGTGTGGTCCCATCTCCATATCTAAACTTGTCCAGTTTTTCCTTAAAGTTGTGCACACTCATTGCTGCTACTACATCCTCACTTTGCTTGTTCCATACTTCTATATTTCTCTGTGCGAAACTATATTTCTTTGTTATTCAAGCATCTTCTTTTTCTTATTTTTTTGCTGTGGTTTCGTGTGTATCTGGTATTTCCTTCTTCTCTTAGCAGCAGTTTCTCATTATCAATTTCTTCCACTTTATCTTTTATACATGCTTCTCTAACTGCTGACTATCCTGTATTATCACTCCCAGATCTTTCTCTTCTTATACTTTTATTATTTCTTCATTTCCCACTTGATATGTCCATTTTGATCTCCACTTTTTTTCCATTTTTAATACATGATATTTTTTCACATTAAATTCCATCTCCCATTTCTTACTCCCAGATTTCATTTAAGTCCTTTTGTAGAATTTCACAGTCTTTGTTGCTTGTTGTTGTTGTTGTCTTTGTAATATTGCATCGTCTGCCAACAAACTTATGTAACTCTTTACTCCTTTAGGCATATGTAGATCAAGAAAAGTATTGATGCCTGCAATGATCCTTGTGGTAATCCACTATCTACTTCCCTCCATCTTTTACTACCTTTCTCATTTCTCTTCTCTTTAAGTAACTTTCCACCCATTTCTTTTCATTTTTCCATTTAATCCTTCTATATTTTCTAGCTTCCATATTAGCCTGTTGTGGGAAACTTTGTCAAAAGCTTCTTTTTAGATCTAAGTACATGCAGTCTACCCATCCATCCCACTCATCAAATTTGTTAGGCATGATCGGTTTTGTCTAAAGCCATACTGTTTTTCTGTTATTATATCATGTTTTTCTGGAAAATTTGTCCACTACTTTTTTATCACTTTTCACAGACCTTACATACTATGCTAGTCACTGATACTAGTCTATAGGTTAGTGGTTCTTCTTTCTTTCCATTTTTATAAACTGGCACTACATCTCCTCTCTTCCATTCCTTAGGCACTCTTCCAGTTGATAATGAGCACTTTATTATGTCATATACTGGTTCAATTAACTGTTTCCTGCACTCTTAAAATAAAACCTGATATTCCATCTGGTGCTGTTGCTTTCCTTTCTTCCAGTTCCTCCATCATTTTATAAACTTTTCTTTAATAACCGTAATTTCCCACATTTACTTTTTTGTCTTCATATCTTGTGGTTCTTTCAATTTTTATTCTTCTGTGAAAACATGTTGAAACTTTTTGTTTAGCAATTCACTCATGTCTTTTGGGTCTTCATATGTTTCATTTCCATCCTTCAGCCTTTCTAGTTTTTCTTTTAGTTTAATTTTTCCATTTATGTGTACATGTGTGTGTGCATGCATGCATGTGTGTGTGTGTGTGTGTGTGTGTGTGTGTGTGTGTGTGTGTGTGTGTGTGTGTGTGTGTGTGTGTGTGTGTGTGTGTGTGTGTGTGTGTGTTGTAGTTACACCCAGAAAAAGCCAATTCCTGCCTCATATTTCTACAGCAACTGAAGGGTTGACTCAGAGAGAGAGAGAGAGAGAGAGAGAGAGAGAGAGAGAGAGAGAGAGAGAGAGAGAGAGAGAGAGAGAGAGAGAGAGAGAGAGAGAGAGAGAGAGAGAGAGAGAGAGAGAGAGAGAGAGAGAGAGAGAGAGAATTATATTATTATATTAGAAATTACGTAAGTTACCACTCGCAGGCCTACGTCATATTTGAACAATGCGCACTTTTTAAGCATCTGTAGTAAAGGGGTTAAGGCTGACCACTGTCTCCTGTGCGCAGTGTCATGGCTTGCGATTGGTTATACTGCAGCGCTGCTGTTCTCATGCTGAACAAGGCTTACAAGGCTTTGGATTGGATGCTGAGGCTCAGCTCTTCTTCCTTGATATACAGCTCTTCCAGACACTTATCTTCTCTAAGACACTTGTCTTCAGGGCAGACCATGATAACTTCTGTGTTTTCTTCTAAATCATCACAAACTGCCCCAAAAGACAAGCATCTTAACATTCTAGAAGCGCTGTACATCAAGGAACAAGACCCAATCTTCAACATCCAATCAGAAGCCTTGAAATCCTTGCCCAGCATGAAAACAGCAGCCTTGCAAAATAACCAATCACAAGCCACGAGGTCACATGCAGAAGGCAGTGGACTGTCTTAAATACTGCCTACTCCAACCAGCTACTCATTCTCCCCTCAAACATCGAGTGAACCATCCCACCTCAGCCACTGAAGAAGAGTCATGGACCCAAAATCACAATATGGCAGAGATGACATCATCACACAACACACAAAAGAGAATCAGACAATTTTAAGGAATAAAGAGAAAATCCTTAAGAAAATACAAAATGCAGGAGTTGCCATCACTTTCAACCAAACATATTTGAAAGAGAATCTTCTGCCCATATACACTTTACACACACACACACACATATATATATATATATATATATATATATATATATATATATATATATATATATATATATATATATATATATATATATATATATATATATATATATATATATATATGAGATAAGCAGAGATACACCAGATTTCCTTCTTCACTTACTACAACATTTCACCTTCACAGAAGTCATCATCTGGCTAAAAAAAAATTATAAAAATGAAGTACAAAAATCATAAAATATCAAATTACAGTAGAGACAGGATAAAAAATAAAAAAAACAGTAACCAAAAGGACAGGCAGGCATGCATTAACAAAAAAAAAAAGAAAAAAAAACACTATGTGACAAAATAACCTATCAGCAGTGGCTACATGACAAAGAAAAAAAAATCAAGCAATATAAAGACATGAACCTATAGACAAACCTTGTGTGTTCTCACCTGTGGTGTGATGAGGACTGACAGAGTGACAGTGTGAGGACTAGATTAGTTACGAACCCGGAACCCCAAAGCTCCAAGCAGATTTTATAAGTAATGTAATTGTGATGAAGACAGTTATTTAATTCAAGTTTCAGGTGTTTAATGTAGCTTCTAATATTTTAGTGTCTGTATGTGCATCAGCTTTATATATGACTTACATAAAGCTGACACACATACAGACACTAAAATATTAGAAGCTATTTACATTAAACACTTGAAACCTGAATTAAATAACCAACTGTCTTCATCACAATTATATCACTTACAAACTCTGCTCGGAGCTTTGGGGTTCCAGATTCGTAACTAATCTAGTCCTCACACTGTCACTCTTTGTCAGTCCTCACCATACCACAGGTGAGAACACACAAGGTTTGTCTATAGGTTCATGTCTTTATATTGCTTGATATTTTTTTTTCTTTGTCATGTAGCCACTGCTGATAGGTTATTTTGTCACATAGTGTTTTTTTTCTTTCTTTTTTTTGTTAATGCATGCCTGCCTGTCCTTTTGGTTACTGTTATGTTTTTAATCTTGTCCCTACTGTAATTTGATATTTTATAATTTTTGTACTTTATTTTTATCATTTTTTTTTGCCCAATGATGCCTTCTGTGAAGGCAAAACATTGCAATAAAAGAAGAAGGAAGTCTGTTGTATCCCTGCTTACCTCATCTATTACTCAGGACCTGTTCTATTATAGAGAGAGAGAGAGAGAGAGAGAGAGAGAGAGAGAGAGAGAGAGAGAGAGAGAGAGAGAGAGAGAGAGAGAGAGAGAGAGAGAGAGAGAGAGAGAGAGAGAGAGAGAGAGAGAGAGAGAGAGAGAGAGAGAGTATAAATGGGCAGGAGGTTTTCTCTTGTACATATTTCGTTGAAAGTGATACTGAGTTCAGCGTTTATGATTTTCTTCATGATGTTTTCTTTTTCTCGAAGGAGTGTCTTATTCTCTTTGGTAAGAATATTGATGATTTTCCCATAGGATATCATCTTCGCCAGATCGTGATTTCGGGTCCTTGACCCTTCTTCAGTGGTGGAGGAGGTTGCTGTCTTCTCAGAGGTTGTATAGAGAATGACAGGCCAGTGGCGCGGGCTCCTTTTATGCAGCTGCCTCAGGTCTAGGTGAGGGCAGCTTGGCTTCTGATTGGCTGGGAGCGGCTGGGTTTAGTGAAGCCTAACCTAAACCCAGCCAATCAGAGGCCGAGCTGCCCGCACCTAGACCCAAGGCAGCTGCATAAAAGGAGCCCACGCCACTGGCCTGTCATTCTCTATACAACCTCCAAGAAGACAACAACCTCCTCTGCCAATGAAGAAGGGTCAAGAACCTGAAATCGCGATCTGGCGAAGATAATATCCTACGGGAAAATCATCAATATTCTTACCGAAGAGAATAGGACACTCCTTCGAGAAAAAGAAAACATCATGAAGAGAATCATAAACACTGAACTCAGTATCACTTTCAACGAAATATATATATATATATATATATATATATATATATATATATATATATATATATATATATATATATATATATATATATGTGTGTGTGTGTGTGTGTGTGTGTGTGTGTGTGTATTTATAGTCAACGACATATGCGATCAGAACTCCCACCAACATGAGCATTACATTGCACAAACTGGCAACTTTCTCCTTCTCAGGCTGAAAAAATCTGCCAGGAGAAAATAACTACATGGCTACTTAAGTTAGCCCCTCATGTGTTTTTGAGAGTGCAGAATAATGGATTCAGCATTTGACAGATTGACATAAGGAAAGCATGTTTTGTGATCACTCCTTGCTTCATCTAATAAAACCGCTGTGTTTCTTTTAAACAAAGTGTTCTACTGAAGTGATGTGTGATGCCTGGAAAATATACAGGCCACAAATGCACAGTATGTGTTAGATTTTGACTAGAATAGTGAAACACAGAAAAAAATAAACCATATAAATAGTGCAGTGAAAATATTCATTTGTTTTGCATCTAACCAGCATCACACATAGCATAGCCTGACTACAACATTAAGGTGGAGGGTCATGCCTTTGGAAGGAAATCAGCTGTATGTGCAAAGAGGGTGATCTGTCACTAAACACAAAACACTATCCCAGTTAATAACCTGTGCTTTGTCTCTGAATGCAGTATGCTGGAGTGCCCAAACAGGATATGCCTAGTGCTGCTCCATGGACCCAACCCCAATGCAAAAAGAGCACAAGTAAAGGCCTCAAAAGGAGGGGAACTCTAGGATAGAGTGACCGTTCCAAGATGGAAACCAGACCACATCACCTGCAGCCACTACCAGGTCCGAGGCAAACACATCATCATCCTGGCATTGAACGTCTTGGAGGTAATGATTGGTGAAGACTAAATGAGCCTTCCAAATCACTGCCTCCAAAATGGCTGAAATGGGCCTGTTCTTCCAGAACAACACAGAAGTAACAATAGCTCTAATATCATGTGTTTTGACTTTCAGCAAGAGTCCCAATTCCTCCAGGAAGACCTGATAAGTTTTCTCTGAGGAAGAATTAGAGGGTTGCTTTAGACACTGGTCTCAATTTGTTCTTAACAAAAACAAAAAGCTGTTGAGGCCATGAGGATGACGCCATTATCTTTCAGAAGCAGGGAAGGCTCTGACCAGAAAGAGCAGATGCTCCTCTTCTACCAGATCCACAACTGAGGCATGAGTACCAAGGCAAAACTCTGGAGGCACAAAATTTTTCTCTGTATCCATCTTGGCTATGAAGTTCAGAAGATAAGAAAGAAGCAAGTCATCACCTTCCATAGCAATCAAAACTGACAAAGTCTGTAGCTCCCCAACTCATGCTGTCATGATGACAACCAGGAAGGGGGTCTTCTCTGATAGGTCCCAGAAAAACAGCCGGTGCAGAGGTTCAAATGGAAGCTCACTCAAGACTCTTAAGAACCAAATCCACATTCTACCAAGCAGGCCCATCCCAAGACCTAAAACCCTTCTTGGAAACTTATTTTATAAATCCCTGGAATACTGGCCCTCTAAAAAGGTCATTTCCGTAAAGATGGAAAACACTACTGTGCATGGCCTTGTAACTCTTAATCACCAAAAATGACAAATCACACTCATGTTTCAGGTACAGTAAGAAGTTAGTGAAATTAGGGACCAAACGGTTAGAAATTATATGCCCTGTCCATTAACACCACTGACAGTATCTCCTCCACTAAATCTGGTAATTCACAACAGTGGAAGATCATCAAAACTAGGCCAGATACTGCAAGGATCCCATAGAGAAACTACTATAGCAACTAAAGGATGCGTGTGGGAATTTTCGAAGAACTGTCACTGACTGATGTAGTAGGGAGGTAGATGCCTCAGCATGTCTGTCATCACCTTCTAAAGGTTGGGAAACCATCCCTGTATGGGCCAAAAAGAGCCAACTGAGGTGAGGTATATTCCCTTTGACACCAGAACAGAAAGATATTTGTTGCAATTGCCATGGAATCCAGAAGTGGAGAGAAGAGGTTCAGTCAACAGAAGTTCAGACAGATGACAAATAGATCCATGAAGGAACATCCCCATAGTTTCTATAACTGGTCTCACACCTCCTGGTGTAGAGTCTGCTATATGGAGATGATCTAACGACACCTGCTGAGACAATCTGCAAGAACATTTGGTGATCCCTTGATGAACTGTGGCACCAGATGAACATTGTGAGACTTTGCCCAGGCTAGAATGGCCTCGGCCTCCTCATTCAAGGAGACAGAACAAGTGTCTCCTTCCTTGGCCAGATAGGGATGTGCCGTAAAATTGTCTAAGAAGAGAACGACTGTGCTATACTGCAGCGACATCTTGAACCACTGGAGGCCAAGACGAATGCCCTGAAATCTAGATTGATGTGGAGTCCGGCCTCCACTTCTTCCCAAACTCCATTCACTGAAACTTGCAAAAGGAATGCACCCCAGCTTTCCCTGGATGCATCTCTGAACAAGAAGTTTTCCAATACCAATAGCTGAAGAGGTTGGCCTGCCCTGAGATTCTCCTCTGATTGCCACAAGTGAACTTCCTGAATGATCACGTTTAGTATGACTGGGGAGTCTGGGAATTGCAAATTCCTTTCCTGTGACTGATTTAGCTGCAGATGCAGATTTCTCATATGGCACCTTGCTCTTGGAATGAGGTAACACAGAGAAGACATTTGCCTGAACAAGGTTAACTATAACCATTCTTTTGCTGGAGAGCAACTGAAGCTGAAGAACAACTCAACCCAGATCAATGGAGTGTCCAGATGTGTACAAGTCAGGAAGACCTTCAAGGAGTGGGAGTGGATAGCCATCCCTAAGAAGGTCATAGTCTGAGTAAGAGAGAAAAACTAGACTTTTCTAGGTTGGTTACAATACCCAATCTCTGACAAAGAACAAGTAGTTCCTGGATTGCTTCTCTATTGCCTTTGAGACAGGTGCTATGACCCTTGTGAAAACCTGTGGAGCTGTCAAAAGGTTGAAGCATAGGGCTCAGAACTGATAAGCCATGCCCTGCCAGGAGGAACACAAAAACTTCCTGCTGTCCCAATGAACTGGAACCAGCAGGCATGCATTCTTCAAATCTAATCCAGACGTTGTGTCATAAGGCTGCCATTACTGTCCTCACCATCTCCATCTTGAAATGGGAGAGGTCCGGAATTGGGCAAAAATCCTCTGTGGCCTTGGGCACCACAAAGAACCCTGGATCCTCAGGTGCTTGTCCTATCGTGCCCATGCCTCACAAACACCACACCTCATGGTTGAGGCCTATAAACCTTCCTGACTCAACCTGGTATGACTACAAGGGATGAGGAGTGGAGGAGAGAGGAGGGCAAAGGGCAAATTGGATCCTGGACCTGTCCCTCAGGATCAACAAAACCCATTCCTCAGCACCAGTCCCCTGCCACTCCAAGGCATGCTGGGCAAGACAAATGGCAGTGATGATGGCCAGAGCCAAGGGAATCAAGAGTGAAAAAAAAGCCCTCTCTTGGCTTGAGACTGACCATACAACTTGAAACACTAAGCTGGGTGGCTCTGGGGCCCTAGTTTCTTCTGCTCTCTACAGTGGAAGGAGAACAAAGCAGACTGTGAGAAATCAAGTCTGGAGAAATCCATTGTTAAAGGCTGAGGTCCTCCCCTTCAACCAGGGGTGTGCTCACCCAAGGACTAGGTTTAGCTAATGCCCTCATTACCTGTTGCTGGACTGACAATGTAGTATTGTCCTTTAAAGCTTTGATGACCCCCCTTTACAACCCCCTAATAAAAAAAGAGATAAGAATCAATGGGGGACTCCCTGAGTTCCTCCCTGAGCAGTGACAAAAGGAGGAAGGAAGGCCTGCTAGAAAGGAATCCCTTTGCAGGACCATGATGTTTGCTAGGGTTGTGATGGAGTCTACTGAACATGGCCAACTGCATGGTGCAAAAGGCCTAATCAAGCCAGGCCTTCAAGTGCAGAAGGAAGGAAGCTGTCTCAGACAGTTACAAAAGACCCCCCCCAAGTGCCCAAACAGTGAAATTCTGCATCATCCTGATGGCGGTCAAGGACCAGACACTACATATCCACCTGATTCACCCTCACAAAAGGTTCCTTTACCTTAAGGGATAAGAATGCTCTTGTTAACCTTGGTCATTTGATTTAGGTGTGGCTGGTCATGCACCTTGCAACAGCGGTGGAACTCCCTTGATGGGTAACGAGCCAGATGTTCCACTGATTGGTCCTCCTTTCCTAGCATTTTGACAGCTCTATCCCATGTGTCAGTGATAGTCAGGGTGGGTTTGAAAACACGCATCTTCTTGGTGGGAAGTGGTGAAGGCAATGTGGGTCTTTCCAGATTCCACCATCACATTTAGAAAACAATGGGGGGAGGAACTGCAAAAAACCATAGAAGTCCACTGCAGGAGCACAAGAATCTAAGGCCGCATCTGCACTGATAGCAAGAAAGCGGATGAGCAAGAGAGCAAGAGAGTGCGGGTGATTTTGAGTGGCCACACTGGAAGTGATTTAAGAAAGAAGTTGCCATGGCAATGGGCTTCTGCCACTACACCACCTTCCCAGCCACCTCCACTCACTTCAACTGATTTATTGGACACTGAGTTCAAGGTCATGACTGACAAGTTCATCACCAAAGGTCTGTATACATGCTATCCATGACACTAAATGATGAGGATGTCAAGTCAGAATGTGGTAAGAAAGGAAACCATATCTTAATATGGCAGAACATAATGATGTATTGTAAAATAATTATACAAGATACAAGAGAGGCATAGCATTGCTATAAAGAAGGCAGGGAGTAAGTGGCCTCACAACACATCATCCTTCACCCTCACTGTGGTGAACAAGAGCCATTGTCAGTGCTCACCAAAAATGAGGTGAAAGAGTCTCGTGGTTCGTTTGTGTGGCAGTTTTTTAAAAATCTGCTCATACCATCATGTTTGGGAGACTTTTATTTTCAAGATGAGAGTTTATTTTAGCATTCACATCATAGCTGCTGAATATGACAGCCATAAGTAAAATGTGTTACAAACATTTTAAAGTGGTATTTTGACTTCCACTCGTCATAATTTATTTTTGCTTCTACCAAACTTTTATAAGTATAGCAGAATTCTGCCAAGTGTAACGCTATCAACTAAAATGCCCTATCTAATTTTTGAGGTGAAATACAGCAGATAATATAGAAACATCTCTGTGATGTTGCTCATTCTGATCCAACAATCTTGCCAAGAAAAGTAAACTGTTGTCTCTTCTCACTTCTTGCCTTTCAACCTGTGGGGATGCCATCCTTTGGCCACTGCCAGTGTGGCCACCTACACTGGTTGTAATGTTTATATACTTTCTTGCTCTCACTCTCACCCACTTTCTTGCTCTCACTGCAGATGTGACCCAAGTCTTGCACCTCCTCCAATAAATCAAGTGAAATATCAGCTCCCAGCCAATGTGACATCACTAGAGGTGAGGCCACTGAACATGGAAGTCCAAAATCAATAGGCAACAGCTGGTGACATTGTTCTGTCAAGGCCTGTCACACACCACTCCAGTTGCTCACGTAGCCTAGGTTGCTTATACCCCTCCTCTGTTGCCCATTGTGTAATGTGTACCCTATGCAACAACTTGGAGCATGATACCTGCAGAGGGTGGCCACCTGCCGCAGTGGCAGTGGAAAAGTTGAGGCAAGAAGGAAGACGTGAAGAGGAATTTCTGCTGTTCCCTCTCGTGTTGTGGACAAGGGGGATAAGGGAACAGGCCCCACTGTTGTCTCAAACCTAATATTCTCCAATGGCTGCAGAGGCTGTACATGCTGAACTGTCTCTTGTGTCCTAGTACCACTCACAAGCTTGGTCTGACCCCAGGCCTGAGACAGGGACTGGGGTCCAATAGCCTAGTTTCCCAATTGTGTCCTCTGTTTCTGCCATGTCCCATGGGACCCAGGCACAGCATGGGAAACTGGACCTGCCACCAAAGGAAAAGACTGCTTATGCCACCATGCCAAATCCTCAGGGGTTATGCTTAGATGTGGGGGCAGCATGGGCAGGGGTCTGGCCACTATCTCCTAAATCCAGCCCCCTTCTCCATTTTCCCATCAATACCATCCTCTGGTACATTAGCTTGAAGCAACTTCATGCTTTCTACATCACCATGACCAAGGGTGGGTTGGCACTGGACTCCAGGTTGTATAAGCTGAGAAACAGAGGTTAGCTGGAAGAGAAGGCAAATCAAGAAGAGAAAAGTCTGACAATACTTAGCACTGAGCGAGTGAAAATGAAAAAGCTAAACCCACTGTAGCAACTGGAAAAACAGAGTGAGCAATGTCAGCAGAAATCTGTGAGGCTGAATCTTCTGGGCCAACAGAAGAGGAGGCAAATTGAAAATCAACTGCATTTTGTCCTAGCAAAGACGAAAGTTGAGGCTCCTGAGGCGAGAGGGGGCAGGGGAAGAGTCCTGTAAAAAGAAATGGCAAGCTCTGCTCTTTTGGCCTGCAGCTTTCTGTGGTGGCTGAACATGTTGGCAATGAAAACTGGAGACCAGTCTAGGCATTCATTACAGCACAAATCCACAGAGCAAAGATAAAAATGGTAACTGATACAAGCATTATAAGGATCATGGGTAGCACTAGGAATAAATCTGTGGCATGTGGAACACAAACATCTGAAGCTGGCATGATCACTGCTCATAGTCACCTCAGAATCAGGGGGTGGAGCAGCTGAGATTCAACCACTTCCTGGTCATAATCTGGAGCCTCTCATGAGGGGAAAAAAACCCTCCCAGAATATCAGAAGAGCCCAAAAAAGGAGACAGAACTGCCATAATGATGAAAGGGTGCACACAAAGACCAAAATGGGACACAATCAGAGAGGTGAGTCACAACGCATCAACACGGTCACCACAGTACAAACATTGGAGTGCACATGTGCAGTCAAGATGGCCGCAGCATCCAGGGGCAACAGTGGACTCAATTTTAAGGTGTTTATTGGTGTTACTGGTGTTGTGGGTTCAATTTGCACATGGGACAAAGCCTAAGCTATGTTTGTTGCAAGTTAGATGTGAGACAAACATTCAAAAGCTAAGTGATTATGTATATGATGTGATTAGACTATATGAGGCACTGCATGGAGAAGTGAGGTAAGTGCCAATTTTTAAAAACTTCAGAAATTGCAGTTGAAGTTTTTGCAATTTCAACCTACAATATTTTGGTTGTTTTTAAAACTAGAAACATCATTAAAAACATAATGAAGCTTAGTTAAAGATGAAACTGCCCACACTATGTACAAAAAACAAAAAAAATAAAAAAACACAAATAAAGAAACAACCTTGGGTTCTGAAAAAAAAAAGGTATAAATAATTAGCAGGCACAGTGCACAATGAATAGCATAATAAGGAGGACTGGTGTATGCTCAAGCAGAGATGACATGAGTTGGAACACAATACAAATTGTTGAAATCAATGTAGCTAACACGATCATTTGGAACTAGTTCAAAATTGTCACTAATCACAATAAAAAATATAACAAACAAAGTAACATCAAGCCAGCTAGTAAAAATAATAAGAAATAAGGTGGCAACTGTGCCACTGCCTTGCACCACACTGGGAGCTTACATCAATCATCCAAACTAGTCTGCCAAGCCAGCCTCAGTCATGCCAGATGTTCACGCAAGAGTTTTTTTCCCCCCGAGATTTTCTGACCTATTTCCACTGTTGTTTTTCGGTGAATGACATGCTCAGATGAAGGAGGAAGGGTGAAAATAGTAGTACATGGTAGTAACTCCAAACCCCGAGGCTGGTGCTTACCCCACTTCTCCATACAGCGCCTCATATACAGGGGGTCCTTGAGTTATGACAATTCCATTCCTGCTCCACTTTGTAAACCAATTTTTGGCAAGAGTTGAAACCAGCCATAATAAACAGCAACAAGTTCCAAAAAGAGCAACAAAAACAAGAGAATGAATGATGAGCGCACAGCCAAGACCAACCAATGCTTCCTTCCTCAATCTATCGTTATATGATGATGTATTCCCCTGTTGTGCTTAGTAACTAGTTCTTTGTATTATTTTTATTTTTTTATATTTTTTAACCAAATTAAAGGAATTAAAGGGCAGGGACCCACAAACTGATCCAACTAAAGGAAGCAATAGCAGACAATACACAAAACTAAATAGATAAAACAAAATAAAAATATAATACTTTTTTGCTCTCTTTATTTAATTTTGAAAAAAATTGTTAGGTGTATTGTGTGTGGTGTAGTGCAAAAAAGTAAGAGATGAATGTATTAGAAGGCATGCTGGTACCATCAGCGTAAGTGTAGCACTAAAAATATTTTCTTTAAAGTAAAGTATTGGCAAAGGTGAATGTACAGAGACATGCACTGCAAGCATCATAACCAAGGACACCCTATACATGATTACTCATTGTTTTTTAGTGTATTATGGGAATTAACAACACTAATCTTTATCAAAGTATACTGATATGTTAATTTTGCATGCTGTTTTATGAGATTTTATTTCATTCAATTAGGTGCACATTAGCTGGCTTGTGATATAATTTTATTCATGAGAGCATAATTAGTCTCTGAGTTTTCTTGGGTATCTTTAAGAAGAAAAGCTAGGAATGTAAGCATTGTGTTTTAATTCTGGAGAATTTGGGTTAAAATTATATTTTAATTGCTGGCTTTCATGATCAAAAAGTGTATATTTATTTTATGGATTACAATAAGAATGATATATCTTAATACTAGCCACTCTCATCATTCATGGGAATTAGGTAACAGATATCCATTAATGTTGAAAATCCATAAATAATTGATTGATGCGCTTACCACTTATCCTTATACATCACTGAGGACACCCCAAATCACTAGTGTAAGGGTTCCTTAGTCTCCCTCAGCTGTATAGCTGTATATAACTTATTTCACCTACACACCAGGGTTTTCAGCACTCGCCTGTTACTGAAGCTGTACATTACTCAAGAGATCTATCATATAAAAAAGGGGTTGTCTGGGCTGCAGCTCCCAATCTTAAGAGGGAGCCTTAGAAATGACGAGGGAAAATTAAATGCAATGCTCGGAGTGATGAAAGGAGTAGGATGACTAGAAGAAAGGATGTGTGAATTCAAAATGAAAGGATATGAGGGGACATGGAAGAAAGATGAGCAGAACGACTTGTAAAAAAGATATTAGGAAGCATAGCTTTTCCTACAGAAGCACTGAAGTCTGAATAAGTTGGTCCATGTAAGAAATATTCATGAATTTAAGGAAAAGTTGGATACCAACATATATGGAGACAGGACAGTATGAGCATGGTTCTTTTGCCTTATGCCACAACTAGGTCAACACATACATATACACATGCATCCACACATACTTATACCCAAACACACACAAAAGTAAACAATAGAGAGAAGCTACTGTTGTTATTAATTTCTGTCTGTCTCTCAGAGCACAAGTGATGATCACAAGTCTATGCAATATGCATTCATGATTTTAACCCTTAAACTATAGAGACCTCAGTCCAGTGATTTCCTCACCTCCAAAGAAATATAGACAACATCAAGATTTATATATGAAGTATCATGATTGAGAAAAAAAAAAAAAGAAATGTTAAGTATTATGGCTGATCAAAGGGCTACAAAAATAATCGTAACAAAGATTGGGTTATCAAAATTTGGCATGCTGAAACTCTGAGGGTAGACAGAGGATTCTGAATGAGGAAGGGAAGGGCAGACAGCTACAGGCTGCAAGCAGATGAGTGTCTAAAACCCACTTAACAACATTACTTCCTCATTTTTGTTTCTTTGTATGTGTGTGGTGTGTTAGAGAGAGAGAGAGAGAGAGAGAGAGAGAGAGAGAGAGAGAGAGAGAGAGAGAGAGAGAGAGAGAGAGAGAGAGAGAGAGAGAGAGAGAGAGAGAGAGAGAGAGAGAGAGAGAGAATCTTATCAGCATTCCCCCCCAGAAGAGATAAAGGGCCTCTGAATGTCTGAATGCCAGTGAATGATTATGCACCACATTTTTTTTTTATAAAGTTATTCAAGAACAGCTTCAGGACTGATGTCAAAAGGAACATTTCTAAACTTTTTAAAATCAGCTGGCAAATCTTTACATAGTAAACAAAGTTAGTGTATAATCGTATCACTGAAAATTTTGTAAAGCAAAAAGTCTGGCTGTGCTTCAAAAAGTTTCAAAGTAAGCATTACAATTTTCCTTTTCTTCTTGGTGCCTCGCAATCCCGGTGCATCATCACCATCGTCATTCGAGTACTTGAAATGTATCTGCTTCACTCTACTGAACTCCTGGATCTCAAAACGACGATCTGATGGATCAGGTGGAGGATCTGATATTCTCTCAGATACCTGTTTGATGGCTTCCATCCATGACTCCCTGCAACAAAAAAGTAAATAATTAAATAAATACATTATAAGAAAAAAAAATAAAATATATATATATATATATATATATATATATATATATATATATATATATATATATATATATATATATATATATATACACAAACACACACACAATAAGTGTGGTTGATATGTGTGTGGTAAGGATTTCACCCACCTTGAACTAAACTGAGTACAATAGAAGGCTATGGAGGAAAAAAAAAAATTCTTTCTTTCTAGTACTTTATTGGATATCCTTTGGGTTTTATGACAAGCTCCACTTGCTTTGGAAGAGAGTCTGCTACAGTCTGGAGGTAAGTTTGAGTCATTGGAGTCCCACAGCTGCTGGATGGCATCCTTGAGCTTCAGTACCAAGGAGTAGTTCTGCAACCCAGACTTAATCTTTCCCCAGAGGTTTTCTATTGGGTTGAGATCAGGGGAGTTGCCAGGCCAGGGGTTGAAGAAGCAAATACTCCCAAAATCAAGAGCATCAGTCACTAGTTTGGCTTTGTGACATGGTGCCCCATCCTGCATAAAAAATATCTGCCTGGTATGCCTCCATTGACGGGTTAAGATGGTCTATCAGCAGGTCCAGGTAGCTGTGCTGATTTATTCAGAGGTCCTTTGGGAGGAAGGCTGTAGTAGGAGAAACAGACCCAAACCATGACTGAATTGGAATGCTTAATGGTGTGGCATGTGTACCGTGGGTCCAGAGGGTTGCTGCCGCGTTTACAGCACACATAATTCCTGTCACCATCACTCACATTAAAAGTACTCTTGTCACTCCAGAGTACTTTCCTCCACTCCTCCAGAATCCAAAGTCAGTACTGATGAGCAAAACTGAGCCTCACTTGTTTATGGTGCTTTGTTATCCAGGGTTTGGGAACAGTGTGGCATTTGTGGTACTTGATCACGTTGTGCAAGCAGTCTTGAAGTATGTGTATTGCCACATCACCAAGTATCTTGGGGTTTTTGTGCTTTAATTCTCTTGCTGTAAAGTCAGCTTGGACTCCACTTGCATTCTGATGACATTCAGGGTCCTGTTCGAAAGCACCTTCCCATGACTTTTCTTATAGGTCAGGAGGGGATTGGGTCCAGCGTCACGTATTTTCTTTGTTCATAACTGAACTGTATGGACTGAAACTTCTATATACTCAGCAATATACCAATTAAACATTCCCTCCTTGTAGAGGGAATGTATGACCTCTATTGGAGCCTCTGTGAGCTGCTTTTTCTTCACCATGGTTAACAGTAGAAGGATTGGAAGTAAGCGTGCCTTGCAAAGAAACTGGTGGGAGAAAGAACCATAGAGCAGCCGACATCATCTCCTTGCCAAACCACACAGCACCTAAGTGCATTCTTGGGAGCAGAGACTAGAGGCAAGACATCACTGAGTTGCCAAGTAGAAGTGTTGCCAGATCTCTCAAGGAATGACACTATGGCAGGATAATTTTATTAAGCACAATTTTTATATATGTTTTGCCTGCAGTGCATGTAGCTATATATACAGTGAACCTTGGTTCTCAAACTTAATTTGTTCCTGAATGTTGTTTAAAATCCAAAATGTTTAGAAACCAAAACTATTTTCCCAAAGGGAATCAATGTAAAATGGATTAATTCATTTGTGGACACCTGTCCACCATGCCTTAGCAGCTTATGACAGACGCTCTCACAACCAAGATGGCCACTTTGTAACATCTCTAGCTCCAAAATTATTTATCCAGAAAGGATGTATTGAATGAGCTTAGTGACAAAGAACTCATCAGAAAATACTGTTTAGACCGTGCAGTGCAGATATTCTCTGTCACCAATCTAGTGACGGAAGCCTTACAGAGTGACACAGAAAAGAGCAACCCACTTACCACCAAACTGAAGATGATCATAACACTTAGACATCTTGGTACTAGGAGAAGTGACTGGGGAAATGCAGCTGTGCAGTAGTGATGGCATTGTGGGGTCATCAAGAGAGCTACCTGGATTATTCCTGACCAGAAACTGTTTTTTTACATTGCAACTCTTCAATGGGATCACATTTACAGTAAAATCCCTCTCATCCAGCATTCGAGTATCCGGCAGCTTCAAGTATCCGGCACATTTTTCCCCGAGCCTTAAAATCAATAAAAAATCAATGTGTACTCATAAAATCAATTAAATTATGATTAATTATGAGGACGGCACAATCCAAGAGTTCCAAAAATAGTTTAATGTTAAGGATGCAATATTCATGGCTTCACTTGCTTGGCTAGACGTTAAAAGGCAAACATTGATGTGATGTTGGCGCAAATTGTACCCTTTGATGATGTGTGATGATGAGAATGATGAGGAGTTTGAAAGGTTTGTAGGTGGCATGAAAAATTCGGTGGTGAGCGAGCTGAGGGAAATGGTGGGAAATGTGCAACTTAAAGTGACAGATGAAGCGTTACAGGAATGGGTGGACGTGGATGAAAATCAGGCCATAACATTCACTCTCACAGACGAGGAACTTATCAACGCTGTAGTAGATCATTTAGAGAAAATTAGTGATGATACTGATGATGATGATGATGATAATGAGCCTAAAGTAACTTGGGAACAGGCTGTGAAACACATAGCTGGCTTTGTCAGGTTTGCTGAGCAGTGCACATACATGTCAACCCAAGATGTTATGACCCTTCACTGCATTGAGAATGAGTTTTTGCTGCAAAGAAGGAGCTGCAAACAAGGAGACATTAGAAACTATTTTAAAGTAGCTTGTAAGGGAAAAGAAGTGAGGCAAACAAGTACAGAATCTGATGATGTTGATGACCCGCAGAGTGTTGAATAAGAGGTGTGGGGAGCGAAAAAGTGTCACAAACACTCGTACATTTTCATATCTTTATTGTATGCTATACATGTTGGCTAATATTGAATAAAGCAAATAAGTGTATACGTACTTTATTTTTGTAACCCATCAACTTATTTATAAGAGGAAAGTATTAAAGAGAATGTCAGTACAGTAGTATTGTGTGTTGGTGAGTGTGAGGTGGCAGCGCGGGTGGCGACGCGCAGCACGGCGATCAGCTGATCTTTGTTATGGTAAGATGCGTGAGTGTAGGGTGGTGATTGTGGACATAATTTCACTTCTATTCAAGTATCCGGCATGCTTCAAGTATCCGGCATGTCGGCGGTCCCGTTGATGCCGGATAAGAGGGATTTTACTGTACTTTATTTCAAAGATTGAATTACTGTCTTATCCACTGTCTCTCTCCTCCAAATACATAAAAATGAAGGAAATATTTATAGACACTATAAATTAGTAATAAACAGCAGCTTTTGCCATGTCTCTTACTATTTAAAATCAAGTAACTTTGTTCAAGAATTGAATTACAGTACAGCATCCGAAGCAATTATGAGTTCAAAATTTTTCAAAAACCGATTTGCTCAAAAAAGGGAAGTGTTCAGTAACGGAGATTCCACTGTGTATTTATGTATGTATGTATGTATGCATGTGTGTGTGTGTGTGTGTGTGTGTGTGTGTGTGTGTGTGTGTGTATATATATATATATATATATATATATATATATATATATATATATATATATATATATATATATATATATATATATATACACCTGCCAAAATGATAATTGCTCCCAATAAGGTGTAAAGCACTGGATCAGGGGGTGCTGTAAAATTATCAATAACCCAGCTGTGACCTCACTGAACAATTCCCACTGTGTCTCATAAGAACCTAAGAACATAAGAAATAAGGGAAGCTGCAAGAAGCAACCAGGCTTACACGTAGCAGTCCCTGACAGTCCCGTGGCAGTACCACAACACAAAGGAGCAGTAACAGCCTATCCTCTGAAGACAACTCTCTTCCTTCACACAAAACTACACACACATCCTTCACTCAAAATTCTCAATTCAATATGGTGACTCCAATACCAGCCTTGGAGTCCCTGTCTGGGGAGGGGACCATGAATGTCCCCAGGTCGGATTGCTCTTCTGGTATGAACCCTATGTGTCTTGACACCCCTCTCAACTTTTTCTACATTAACTTTTGCAACATTCACAGCATTATATCAAATTTTCAATCTGTAGAACACCACCTCTCCTCCACTAAATCTCATCTTCTTTTCCTCACCGAAACACAGGTGTCTAAGGCAACTGAGAGTAGCCTCTTTTCTGCTTCCTCCTACTTTCTCTATCCTCATTTGCAAACAGTCTGCAAACTCTTTGCAAACAGTTTGCAAATGGTTTCCAAGGATTTTGCAAACTGTTTGGAAACAAAGTTTATAAGCTGTTTCCAAACAGTTTGCAAACTGTTTCCTAACTGTTTCCAAACTGTTTCCAAACAGTTTCCAAACAGTTTCCAAACAATTTGCAAACTGTTTCCAAACAGTTTGCAAACTGTTTCCAAACAGTTTGCAAACTGTTTCCAAACTGTTTCCAAACAGTTTCCAAACTGTTTGCAAATGGTTTCCAAACAATTTTTCATATGTATTTGTTTCCCATCCAGAATGGAAAACACTGTATGTGTGTGTGTGTGTGTGTGCGACAGAGGTGATGAATCAGTACCAGCTTGAGGCTTGGAGTGACAACACCATGTGGTCAGCAGAAAAAAATCTAGAGCTTATTGAACTGCTGCATTCATCCCCAGCATTGTGGGATGTACAATGTGTGCATTACAGTGCAATAGCCAGTCTGATAGAGGGTGAAATGGCCTTTCTGTATTTTGTATCCTTTAGAGAAATTTGGGTGTCACCATCCATAAAAGTATTTCAGTCATGGACATCTGGAGAAAATTGGTGAAACCTGCTCAGATCTGCCAGAAGCAGTTCACCATGAAAGGGTTTTTTTTTCAAAAAATTTCCTCACCTATCTCTTTTCTTTTCTTGCCCTTCCTTGAGTGTATCAGTAAAAGTGCTAAGTAAAATACTGAGCTAGCTGCAGTAACCTCTACATTCACAGGCATCTTGATGACAACTGAGGTCTGGACAGGAAACAAAGTTTGCAAACAGTTTGGAAACTGCAAACTATTTGCAAACATTGTTTCCAAACAATGTTTCCTGGTGTGGATTGGCCTTAGCTTAACCTGTTCTCATGCCCATGCTCTTAAATCTTCCAAATTTTTCACCATCTGGTTATGGCTACAAAGTCACTCTCAAACTAAATTTATCTGTGTTGCATACCTCTCACATAATTCATCTGACAATAAAAAGTTCTTTAACTACTTAACTTCCAAAGTGGAACACATTCTGACTCTCTTCCCTTATGCAGAGATCTCCATTCTTAGAGACTTCAATGTTTATCATCAGTTTTGTCTTTCCTCTCCTTTCACTGACCATCCTGGTGAACTAGCCTTTAAATTTGCTATCTTCCATGACCTAGAGCAACTGGTGCAACACCCTACTCGTATTCCTGACTGTCTTCGAGATACACCTAACATTATTGACCTTTCCTAACCTCTAATCCTTCTGCTTATGCTGTTACCCTCTCTTCTCCATTGGGCTCCTCCAATCATAATCTCATATCTGTATCTTGTCCTATCACTCCAATCCCTCCTCAGGATCGCCAAAGCAGAGGTGCCTCTTGCATTTTGCCTCTGCTAATTGGGAGGTCCTGTGGAGGAATTATGTTGATTTTCCTTGGAATGACTACTACTTCTGTGTCAGAGACCCATCTCTGTGTGCTGAGTGGATAACAGAGATGATAGTGCCTGGCACGGAGGTATACATCACTCACTCTTTCTCGAACTAAACTTTCCAAACCTTGGTTTAACATAGCCTATTCTTGTGCTATACATTATAGAGAGGTGGCCCACGAAAGGTACTTGAGCCTTTCATCATTTGAATCTCATGTGCTTTATATTTCTGCCCAGAATCATGCCAAGTCTGTTCTCCAGCTACCCAAAAAACTTCTCCATTAATAAAAAAAATGTCAAGATTTTTCTGGATCTAACTCCCATCGAGATTTCTGGCACCTAGCCAAAAACATCTCCAATAACTATGTTTCTTCATCTTTCCCTCCTTTATTTCAACCTGATGGTACCACTGCCATCTCATCTATCTCTAAGGCTGAACCCTTTGCTCAAACCTTTGCTAAAAACTCTACCTTGGACGATTCAGGGCTTGTTCCTCCCTCTCCTCCACCCTCCAACTACTTCATGCTACCCATTAAGATCCTTCACAGTGATATTTTCTATGCCCTCACTGGCCTTAACCCTCGGTAGCCTTATGGAGCTGAAGGTGTTCCTCCTATTGTTTTCCAAAACTGTGCCTCTGTGTTTGCACCTTGCCTAATCAAACTCTTCCAACTCTGTCTATCAACATCTATCTTTCCTTCTTGCTGGAAATTTGCCTACATTCAGTCTGTTCCTAAAATGAGTGACCATTCTAATTCCTCAAACTATCATCCTATTGCTTGATTTCCTGCCTCTCTAAATTTTTTTAACCCATCCTCAACAGGAAAATTATTAAACATGTATAACTTCACAACCTCCTATCTCATTGCAAGTTTAGTTTTTGTTGAGGCCACTCAACTGGTGATCTGGCTTTCCTTACTGAGTCTTGGTCATCCTCTTTTAGGGATTTAGTGAAACTTTTGCTGTTGCTTTAGACATCAAAAGCTTATGATAGAGTCTGGCACAAAGCTTTGATTTCCTAACAACCTTCCTACAGCTTCTAACCTTCTCTCTGTAACTTCATCTCAAGTGTCCTTTCTGACCATTCTATTGCTGTGATAGACAGTCACTGTTCTTCTAAATCTATTAACAGTGGTGTTCCTCAGGATACTGTCCTGTCACCCACTCTCTTCCTATTATTCATCAATGATCTTTTAAACCAAACTTCTTGTCCTATCCACTGCTACGCTGATGATACCACCTTACACTTTTCCATGTCTTTTCATAGCTGTCCAACCCTTCAAGAACTCTAAAAGAGAGGTATGAGTGGAACTCCCCCATGCACGTGCAGCATACTCCATACATGAACAGATAAGGTCCTTGTACAAAGTTAGCAACTGGGAGGGTGATACAAACTGACAGATACGACTCAGAATGCCTAACTTCATAGATGCTATTTTAGCTAGAGATGAGGTGTGAAGTTTCCACTTCTGAATATAAGTAAAGGACAGACCAGGGATGTTCAGTGCAGAAGAGGGGGACAGCTGAGTCACTAAAAAAAGAGGGGATAGTTATCTGGAAGGTTGTGTTGACTTGATAGATGGAAGAATTGAGTTTTTGAGGCAGTGAACAATATTAGGCTTGCTCTGCCCCAATCAGAAATTTTAGAGAGATCAGAAGTCAAGCTTTCTGTGCCTTCCCCATGTGAACTATCTAATGCAGTCCATTTGTGGAACCTCACCTCTTAGCAGCTACCTAACTGTATAAAGGGTGCTGAAGAACATTATTATAGGCTTGTACTTTCTAGATGACAACATAAGATAGAAAATAATCACCACTGTGTTTAGATTAATACTGAAATATGTCTAAATTTTATAGTCCTCTTGTTACCTACTATAAATAGCATAACTATCACTTCAGCAACTTCTGTTGGGGTGAGAAATATTACCTTTCTAATAAAAATTTGGGGCATAGCTGGCAACACTCTAATAAAGACTTATAGCTATACACATGATAATGGATGACTTATAATTTGAAATATGACCTGTGCTCTGTTATCTTTTTCATCTTGAATGATGGTATTTGCATTATAATCTTTCTCAACTGTGAAAAACTGTATACATTTTGATGAAATGCTTCAAAATATCACAGTAAAGGCCCAGGACCACAGCACAAGCAGCAAGCCACCACCACCACCACCACCACCACCACCACCATGGGGCCAGCAACACAGCACAAGCAGCAGGCCACCACCACCACTGCCAAAGTGTAGGCCCAGCAACACAGCACCAGCAGCAGGCCACCACCACCACTGCCAAAGTGTAGGCCCAGCAACACAGCACAAGCAGCAGGCTGCCACCACCACAGTGTGGGCCTAGCACCACAGCACAAGCAACAGGCCACCACCACCACCACCATGTGGGACCATCAACACAGCACAAGCAGCAGGCCGCTGTTGTCACAACAGTGTGAGCCCAGCAACAAGCACAAGTACAGTGCAAGCACAGCACAAGCAGCAGGCCACTCCTACCACCACCACCACCACAATGTGGGCCCAGCACCACAGCAAAAGCAACAGTCACTTCCTCTGCCACAGTGTGCGCCCAGCAACACAGCACAAGCTGCAGACCACCACCATTACCACCACCACAGTGTGGGCCCCAGAAACACAGCACAAGCAGCAGGCCACTGCCACAGTGTGGGCCCAGCAACACAGTGCAAGCAGCAGGCCACTGCCACTACCACTGCCACAGCATGGGCCCAGCAACACAGCACAAACAGCAGGCCACTGCCACCACTGCTGCTGCAGTGTGGGCCAAGCAACACAGCACAAGCAGCAGGCCACCACCACCACAGTGTGGGCCCAGCAGCACAGCGCAAGCAGCAGGCCACCACCACCACCACTGCCACAGTGTGGGCCCAGCACCACATCACAAGCAGCAGGCCACCACCACCACTGCCACAGTGTGGACCCAGAAGCACAGCACAAGCAGCAGGCCTTCACCACCACTGTCACAGTGTGAGCCCAGCAGCACAGCACAAGTAGCAGGCCACCACCACCACCACTGCCACAGTGTGGGCCCAGCACCACAGCGCAAGCAACAGGCCACCACTGCCACAGTGTGGGCCCAGCAGCACAGCACAAGCAGCAGGCCACCACCACCACTGCCACAGTGTGGGCCCAGCACGACAGCACAAGCAGCAGGCCACAATCACCACTACCATAGTGTGGGTCCAGCACCACAGCACAAGCAGCAGGCCACCACCACCACTGCCACAGTGTGGGCCCAGCAGTACAGCACAAGCAGCAGGCCACCACCATTAGTGCCATAGTGTGGGACCAGCACCACAACACAAGCAGCAGGCCAACACCACTGCCACATTGTGGGCCCAGCACCACAGCACAAGCAACAGGCCACGACTGCCACAGTGTGGGCCCAGCAGCACAGCACAGGGCCCAGCAACACAGCACAAGCAACAGGCCACCACCACCACTGCCACAGTGTGGGCCCAGCAGAACAGCACAAGCAGCAGGCCACCACCACCACCACTGCCACAGTGTGGGACCAGCACCACAGCACAAGCAGCAGGCTACCACCACCAGTGACACAGTGTGGGCCCAGCAGCACAGCACAAGCAGCAGGCCACCACCACCACTGCCACAGTGTGGGTCCAGCACCACAGCACAAGCAGCAGGCTACCACCACCACTGCCACAGTGTGGGCCCAGCACCACAGCACAAGCTACAGGCCACCATCACCACTGCCACAATGTGGGCCCAGCAGCACAGTACAAGCAACAGGCCACTAACACCACAGCACAGTGTGGGCACAGCACCAGAGCACAAGCAGCAGGCCACTACCACCACCATGGCCACAGTGTGGGCACAGCACCATAGCACGAGCAGTAGGCCTCCACCACCACTGCCACAGTGTGGGCCCAGCACCACAGCACAAGTAACAGGACACCACCACCACTGCCACAGTGTGGGCCCAGCAGTACAGCACAAGCAGCAGGCCATCACCACCACTGCCACAGTGTGGGCCAAGCACCACAGCACAAGTAACAGGCCACCACCACCACTGCCACAGTGTGGGCCCAGCAGTACAGCACAAGCAGCAGGCCATCACCACCACTGCCACAGTGTGGGCCCAGCAGTACAGCACAAGCAGCAGGCCATCACCACCACTGCCACAGTGTGGGCCAAGCACCACAGCACAAGCAGCAGGCCACCACCACCACTGCCACAGTGGGCCAAGCACCACAGCACAAGCAGCAGGCCACCACCACCACTGCCACAGTGTGGGCCAAGCACCACAGCACAAGCAGCAGGCCACCACCACCACTGCCACAGTGTGGGCCAAGCACCACAGCACAAGCAGCAGGCCACCACCACCACTGCCACAGTGTGGGCCAAGCACCACAGCACAAGCAGCAGGCCACCACCACCACTGCCACAGTGTAGGCCCAGCAGCACAGCTCAAGCAGCAGGCCACCACCACCACTACCACAGTGTGGAACTAGCACCACAGCACAAGCAGCAGGCCACCACCACCACCACCACTGCCACAGTGTGGGCCCAGCACCACAGCACAAGCAGCAGGCCACCACCACCACCACCACTGCCACAGTGTGGGCCCAGCACCACAGCATAAGCAGCAGGCTGCCACCACCACTGCCACAGTGTAGGCCCAGCTCCACAGCACAAGCAACAGGCCACCACTGCCACAGTGTGGGCACAGCACCACAGAACAAGCAACAGGCCACCACCACCACTGCCACAGTGTGGGTCCAGAACCACAACACAAGGAGCACCACTGCCAAAGTGTGGGCCCAGCACCACAGCACAAGCAGCAGGCCACCACCACCACTGCCACAATGTGGGCCTAGCAGCACAGTACAAGCAGCAGGCCACTAACACCACAGCACAGTGTGGGCCCAGCACCAGAGCATGAGCAGCAAGCCACTACAACCACCACTGCCACAGTGTGGGTCCAGCACCACAGCAAAAGCAGTAGGCCTCCACCACCACTGCCACGGTGTGGGCCCAGCACCATAGCACAAGCAACAGGCCACCACCACCACTGCCACAGTGTGGGCCCAGCAGTACAGCACAAGCAGCAGGCCATCACCACCACTGCCACAGTGTGGGCCCAGCAGTACAGCACAAGCAGCAGGCCATCACCACCACTGCCACAGTGTGGGCCAAGCACCACAGCACAAGCAGCAGGCCACCACCACCACTGCCACAGTGTGGGCCCATCAGCATATTTCAAGCAGCAGGCCAACACCACCACTGCCACAGTGTGGGCCCAGGAGCACAGCACAAGCAGCAGGCCATCACCACCACCACTACCACAGTGTGTACCCAGCACCACAGTACAAGCACCAGGCCACCACCATCAATGTCACAGTGTGAGCCCAGCAGCACAGCACAAGCAGCAGGCCACCACCACCACCACTGCCACAGTGTGGGTCCAGCACCACAGCAGAAGCAGCAGGCCACCACCACCACCACTACCACAGTGTGTACCCAGCACCACAGTACAAGCAGCAGGCCACCACCACCAATGTCACAGTGTGAGCCCAGCAGCACAGCACAAGCAGCAGGCCACCACCACCACCACTGCCACAGTGTGGGCCCAGCACCACAGCACAAGCAGCAGGCCACCATCACCACTGCCACAGTGTGGGCCCAGTACCACAACACAAGCAGCAGGCCACCACCACCACTGCCACAGTGTGGGCGCAATACCACAGTACAAGCAGCAGGCTGCTGCTGCCACCACCATTCGTCCCAGTGTGATGTTAGCATTTAAGATTTCTTGCATATTTTTCAGGGATTATTTTGCCTGTTTTGGCTGTCGTTTTATTTCATTATATAACTAATTTTCATGATGACATTATATTTATTGCAGAATATTAAATATGAACTGATTCATAAGTTTTTCTGGATGTAGAATCCATCATCCCTAGAGGTTAGCATGAGAAAGAAATTGTGGAGGTGAGTCTGGACACTTGTCAGAAAACACTTGTGGTATCAACCTTCCTGAACCTCCCTCATCTCAACCTTACAGCCATCAACCTCATTATTACTACAGGAATCATTATCATCATCACCATCCTCCATATCTGAGATACATTTATCCTTGCTACTGTCAAAAGATGACTGGGGAGTGTGGAAAATCAAAGCAGTAGGACAGCAGTTTGAGGGATTAGAGTGGTCATCCTTTTTTTGGAACAGGACAAATACAGGGCAAACTTTTCAGCAAGAGCAAAAGGTAGATGCTGACAAAGAGAGTTGTTAGAGTCTCACTAGACAAGGTGCATGGAAGCAGTTTCAGAGAACAATAGGGGGGACCCCATCAGGTCCATAAGCCTTCCAAGGATTAGTGCCAGTGCAAGCATGGAAAACAACATTGCGAAGGACCTTACTGGGTGGCATGAAATAGTCAGAGGGTGGAGGAGAGGAAGGAGCAGGACTTGAATCACCCAAGGTAGAGCTGTTAGTAAAAGTTTGAACAAAGAATTCAGCTTTAGAGATAGATGAGATGGCAGTGGTGCCATCAGGTTAAAACAAAGGAGGAAAAGATAAAGAAGCAAAGTTATTAGAGATATCTTTGGCTAGGGGCTAAAAGTCACAAAGGGAGTTAGATCTAGAAAGATCTTTACATTTTCTACTGATGAAGAAGTTTTAAGCTGGGTGAAGAACAACAGACAGCATGATGACAGGCAGAAATATGGGGTCCATGAGATTCAGGTGATGGAAGGTTCAAATACCATTTGTGAACCACCAATCTATCATGTGTAACAGCACAAAAACAGGCTGTGTTAAATCAAGGTTTGGAAGGTTTAGGTCAAGAGAAAGAGTGAGGAATGTACACCTCTATGCCAGACACTATCACCTATGTTATGCGCTCAGCATACAGACAGGTCTCTGACACAGAAGCAGCAGTCATTCCAATGTCAATTATAGAATAATACCTCCTCAAGTCCCCCCCAATTAGCAGAGGCAAGACACCAGAGGCACCTCCACTTTGGGGAACCTGAGGAAAGACTGAAGCTCACATTCCTTTGAGACTACAAGAACTACTGTAAATTTCCCTCACTGGCCAAATACAAAATGAGGATTTGATTCTTGCTGTCTTTTAATAATACTGATGATACAACTAAAAATTTTCTTTGTCGTTCTTGGATGGGTCTTGTGATATGATGTTTCCATATCTATGACATCACAAATACTTCACCAAATTCCTAATAAATCACTCACTAACACCTGTTATTTTAATTTTCTTTCTTTTATTGTTTGTCCCATCTTATATAAATTAGTAATCTATAAAATAATGTCAGAAGACAATGTCTTATTCTTTCCCATAACACTGAGGTAGGTTGGGGGCTGGGTTGCTGGAAGGTGAAGAGAAGACCATCTACTCTATCAGTCAAGAAGTGACAAGTCAGGGAGATTCTTTCTTCCGTAGAGACTACTCCCTTATATTGGTGCATGATGAAGGCAAATTGCATAGTCATACTTTGTACTGTCTTATAGCCCAGTCCCACAGAACTATGGATGAAATACGAATGAATCGAGGATGCCAATTTTGCTGGGTTCCAGCCGTCTGCAAGCATCTGCAGCAAAAATGCACTTTTTTCCGCAATACTGTGTGAATATGAACCATATGAATTACACATGTATTGAGATTGTGTCACTGATGTATTACGAACAAAAGCGGAAAGCATTGCAGAAGCCATCCGGTGGTGAAAAATACCATTATATCAGGCCGGATGTATTGCGAGTATTGTGGGTATAAAACGGATACAATGCGGAAAAATAGCATATATTTTGCGTATGTATTGCAAAAGCAGAGTGGACGCATTACAAACAAAGCAAAAGAATAGCGAATGCGTCGCGGAAGCATGGATGATGTAGAGCGGATGTATCCTGGGGACGCCGGATGCACTGCGCATGTGCGGCATTTGGGTTGCAGAGGTTAAAACAGGGTGGGTGCTCCATTTTCTAACCAGTATGCCAGCCAACTTGGAAGGAGGAAGATGTCCACCCAACCTCTCAAGATGCCACAGAAGAAGCCGGCCGAGATATCCCAGAAGTCCACCATCAAGAAGATGGCGACGCCCTTGGATTTTGGGTCAACTGCTGCTCCTACCCCAGGCCCTACTCAGAAGCCACTCAAGAAAATGAAGAAGCAGCATGCAACTCTAGTTCCAGAGGATGAGCCTGCCCCATCCCGGGACCAAGTAGCCATGCAGCTTGCACCCAGGGACCAGCCACCTTCACCCAGGACCAGCCTTCTCCAGCCTGGGAATCTCCTGAAGACGAGTCTCCTTCAGGCAGCGACAACTGTGAAGAGCCTCCTTCAGCCATGGACGGCCCAGAAGTCCAGCCTCCTCCAGCCAGGGCACCTGGTGACCAGCAGGAAGAAGACTCCACCCCTGACGATCCTCCCTCCTAGCTCTCCCAAGGCAAGGGCAGTTACAAGTCCAAGAAGCCCCAGAAGAACTTCCAGCTGACACCAGAGCAGGAGGACAATCTTCTGGAATGGTTGAGGGAAAATGACCTCCTCTGGCGCCAGGGGCATATGCAATTCAAGGACATCCAGAAGAGGAGGAGCCTGTGGGAGAAGAAGGCGCAGGAGTTTGGCCTTACAATTGAGCATATCCAGGGCTGGTGGAGGGGAATGCACACCTGGTTCATGAAGCTGCACAAGGTCAAGAATGGGCAGGTGACGAAGAAGCTGACCAACCGAGAGATGTACGTCCTGTAGAAGTGCAGCTTCTACGAGGGACAGCTATGGCACCAGTCCACAACGCCACTAAAGCCAGTGAGTAATGTTTTCAAAGTTGTTTTTTATAACTGTTAGCAATGTTTTCCAAATGAGAGATCATAATTGTTTATAGCAATATTTAAAAAAATATTTGTAAGATTTTCCAGGTTATTTTTCAAAACTTTTTAGTAATGCTTTCCAATTTGTTTGTCATAATTCTTAGTAATGTTTTACAAATTATTCTTCATAATTTCTTCATCTTTCTTGCCTTCTTGTAAACTCAAGAAATTCATCCCTTTTCAGCTTGCTCGGGATGTGGAGGCAGACGCTCTAGGACAGCCTTGGATGCTGGTGATGGACCTGCTAGTGATGGTGCTGCTGGTGCTGGCCTGCCAGTAAACCCCGATTCGGGCCAGGACCAGCTTCTCTCCCAGCTTGAGAGGGGCGCTGTCAAGCTGTTCAGGACTCACAAGCGCCCAGCCGCCGGCACCAGGAGGAGGACTGCCACGGAGGAGGAAGATGTGCTAAAGGACATCCAGGAAAACATGAAAGTCAGCACTGAACTGTTGTCTCAGTTAGTTCACAAGGGTGACCAGGGACCCAGGGAGCCCTTCATCACGTACCTGTCAGAGAGTCTGAGGAACACTCCCCGAGGATCAGTACCAGGTGGTGATGAAGCATTTCACGTCTTTCCTCCACAATCTTCCTCATCCTGCGGCAACTCCTGTGCAGCACCAGTGGCAGTCTTCACAGCCACTGCAGTACCCATTCAGCCAGCCCCAGAACTACTCGCAGCAGCAGTACCCCCTCCAAACACCGACCTTCCAGCAGGCACCCAGCACCACCTCCCTCCAGACAACCCAGGAGTCGACGCAGCCCCAGTACACAATGATGAGACGGTCGACGAGCACCCCATCTACCAGCAGTGCCCCAGGAGTTGCCTCTACCCCCGTATCTTCAGCCCTGGCCGGTGCCCACAACGTGCTGAATGTGACGCTAGGGAGCATCAACCTCAGTGGTTTAGCTGATGTCAGCAACAGCTTCTTCAGATCCATTGGGAACCTCAATATGCCCAGACTTGCCACCCCCCGGGGAGATGGAGCACTGGAGTAGTGTCAGCAAATGTATTTTTCCATTTTAAATGTAGTATTTTCTGCTGTAATTATATTTCATTTTATTAATAAAGATGTATTTTTCCCTTTTCAATTTATGTTTGATTTCTATTTGTCCCTTGACCATTTATTAATTGATATTAAACTGTCACAGAATAATTAAGAAGCTATTACCACCTATCATTGAATAATGAACTATCACTGAATAATTAAGAAGCTACTACCATCTATAACTGAATAATGAACTATAATGAATTAAGAAACTGGGAGCCGCCGTGGTACAGTGGAACCGCGCGCGCTTTGGGGGCCAAGTGGTCATCAGGCGCACGGGTTTCGAATCCTGGCTACGGTCCGAGGGTAGGAAGGGCATCCACTCGGGGTAACGGTTCCCAAATGCCAAATCCAAAAGTCCTTCATCAGGAGGCACCGTCTCAGCCCTAACAGACTAGGGAAAACTAGACGTAAAAAAAAAAAAAAAAAAAAAAAAAAAAAAAAAAAAAAAAAATTAAGAAACTATACTAAAAAAAGAAACTAGTATATTATATATCATATATTGATAGAAAAATATACTGAATAACAAACAATTATTGAAATGTGGATAGAAAAACATAAAAAGTGAACTTCAATTTATTGCAATATTTCACAAGAAAAAATTTCCACAAAAAATACAAGTTACAATGCAGTACAAAAGATAAATATAGAACTTCTAGACATGCTTGTGAATACAAAGAAGACATAAGTAAAATAAATTAATTGCCAAATTTCTAATGCAAACAACTTCAGTACACAATGTCCATACAGTCCAAACATTTCCTTGTTATACATCCACCATCCCATCCTGCCATGGAACAGCACCATCTGGGGAGTTGCACCAGTGCTTCAGTAGGTTCCACTGCTTCTTCCCTTCTTTGGAATCCCTGTTTGGTGCTTACACGTCCATGGTGTCTTGCAGGTTCTGTCCCCTTCTCCAGGCTCCTGGCTCCATCTCTCCATTTGGCAAATGCCGGTCAAGCAACTGGTTCTGCAGCACAGGGTAGTGGCTGTGCATCAGGTTGTGCATGCCTTCACGATGAGCCTGACTGTGTCTGCATGGTGCTGCATGGTAGTGAGCATGACCTGAAACCTGTTCACCATAATGCCAAAGGCATTCTCCACCACTCTCCTGGCCATTGACAACCTTTAGTTGTAGATGCACTCCTCCCTGGTCATGTTCCTGGTGCTGTAAGGCTTCATCAGGTATGTTCTCATGGAGAAAGCGTCATCACCCACAATGAAGTAGGGAACATCTTGTGTGTCATTGGGCAGGGGATCAGGACGTGGCCAACCCATGATGATGTTGTTCTCTTCAGCTCACTGTGGTTGAACATCTGGGCATCTGATGCTGAACCATTCCCAGACACGTCTGCCCACAGGAACTTATAGTCTGAACTGACCATGACCAACAGTATGATGCTGAAGAAGCCCTTATAGTTGTAGTATTCAGAGCCTGTCTTGGGGGAGCTTTGCATACAACATGCTTGCCATCAATGGCCCCAATGGTGTGGGGAAAGTTCCATTTCTGCATCCATTCATTGGAGAGTTGGCACCATCCTTCATCATTGCTAGGGCATGTGAAATGCTCCTCCAGGTACTCCTCCAATAGCCTGACAGACTTCTCTCACAACTTTGCAGATGGTATTGTGTGGCACCCTCCAGCCATACCCCATGTCCCTGTATTTGGTTCCAGAGGCCAAGTGCCGCAGGATAACTGCCAACTTCAGTCCAGGCTCCAAGTTTGCTCTGTAGTTGGTGCTTGGCCTGGTGAGTCTTGGAGTTAGCCTGTTTAATAATTCATCAAACATGGCTGAGAACATCCTCATGAAGTTCTGGAAGGAACTTGGATCCTCATTTTGCAGCTCCACCATCAGCTTATCATAGATCCCCAACTTCAGTCTTCTGCCAATCCAGAATCTGACCCAGACTGATCTTGACCGTCTTTTTTGTCTTCTTTCCTGGAGCACTTGCAAAAGTTGTGCAACTTGACTGTTATGTTGTTGGGTGAAAGCAACATCTTTGAGAGTCCATGGTATATAGGTGTATACTCTTCCAGAACCAGATGACAATTGATGTGAGTCCAGTTCTGGCTCACTTTATATACAATCTTGGCTTACCATTATCCAATCGCTATTGGTTCGCAAATTATATGCTACGTATTTGGAATGCATTCTTATAATTCGTAGTATGGATGTGCTAGGTATGCTATACATTCAGTATACATACACGATACATACGCTCCCATTTCGCTACCAACATGCAATTACCCATGAGTTGCGGATAAAGGCCGAACACAGAGAATAACAGTGGATGTATTGCGCATGGATTGTGTATGTATTGCATATGTATTGCAAATGTATTATGAATCCCATCCGCAACCAAAATACTGTGCAGTTAAAAATCTGGGACCAGAAGAAACACCCAGTGCAGATGCATTGGGAACATGTGTGGAGGTTGGGTAATTGATTTCAGCATGACTCACAAATACAGAGTATGTTTGGTGAATGCCTACCAATTTCATGCACAATTCAGTCGCAATTCACCCACAAGGCCTGTGGGACCGGGCCTTTAGGTGGGGTACACTTTTACAATTAAATTTTGCTGGCCCCTTTCACCAGGCAAACTTTGATGCTCAATACTGCAAAACCAATGTCTGTTTCCTTTCATAATCTCATTACTAGTGTCATTCTGTAGTACAACAGATTCGAATCCTGGCCACAGTCCAAGGGTAGGAAGGGCTAAGTCCCTCTCTAGGAGATTCCCTCCTAGCTCTAATAAACTAGGGAAACTGGATGAAAAAAAATCTTTAGTGGATAAGATTTACAAATTGCATGGAAACAGAACATAAATAGTAATGCATACACTTGGAATAAACTTACATGAAAATCCACTGGCATTAATATGCAAGAATTACTTTTAGCTACTAGAAAACTGCTCTAAAACTTTTAGTAAAGTAATGCAAATTGCACTTGACTTAAAAAATTAATTCTCTTAAATAACAAGAACAGATACCACAACAGCTGATAAACTAACCTGTCACTTGCTGACTGGGCATTAAATGTTCTCTCAATAATAGTTGTCCAATGAAGTCCTCTGATAATGAAGGTGTTTGGTCGTGGCCTTTCAGTTTTCAGGATCTGACATTGCTGAGAAAAGATGGTAACATTAGACAACATGCAATTAAAACAACAAACATTTGATTAGACAAATATATCACATTTCTGAAACATACTACAGCACAAATCATGATGTTATGCACCTCTCTGCTGTGGCAAACAAGTGGTTTATCCACACAAATAATCTGTATATTCAGGTATGTGAGCTGTTGTACATGTAAATACATATACAATACAAAGCACATACATATTTATTTTGACTACCTGCAAATAAGCTGTATATATTGGCAGTAATTTTTCACAGAATTGTATTTCTCAGATTTGCTATTTTTGTTCCATGCACCTCCACACCCACAACTTTTGCCTGTTCTCACTGACCCTTAATAGTGTTCATGTCTCTATTGTTCCATCACCTGCTGTCTCTTAATATGGATGGAACACATGTTTGCTTTCACGTCCAAGAATTATTTCTTATAATGTATAACCACATGAAATGAACAAATTTGACATTTGTTTCCCTACTTTATGAAAACTGATCCAACACACACACAAAGAAAACATAAATCACCTTGAAAAAACATCAATACATGTATTATGGCTGATGTAGGACAGAGAGATGGATAAAGGCATAAAAATCCTCATAAATTAGCATTTGCAACTGAAATTCTTAGAATTGGTTGTACATGTAAGTAATATTGTACAATACTATTTTTCATATTGATGTCCAGTAAATGATGAGAATCAATGTGGCAAGCACAATATCTGGACAAATGCAACACTTGGGCATGCTGGGTACAAATTACGACATATTTCCTGATCTCCATAAGGTCTCTGCATGTGTATCTGCATTTCTTGGAACAGCACCAGGTTGACATGTGACCCTATCCCACTCCTTATCCCTACCCACCCCTATTCTTCAGCAAAAGTGCTGCAAAATTATAGACAAATTATAAAAATATCTGAACAAAGAATGTAAAGCAGTGAAGGCACATGTGTGTTGGTGAATTTAGAGGAAGCTGGATCATACATGTAGTTGAGTGGGCATGCAGGACAAGTGTGAGGCATAAGGATCTGCTAATCTTCATGGAGCAATGTATCAATTAGCATAGAGACCCTGCCATCCTACAATACCCCTATCTCCTCCACATAATCCAGGTTGCAACTTGACTGTTATCAGTTGCCTCAACTTATCCCCACATCGGGCAGCCATTTGACACCACATGCAGGATGTAATGCTGCAACTCCCACCTGTGCCTTGCCACCTACAGTGTTACCTAGACTCAAGTATGTTCCCAGCCTCCAGAGTTTCCCTCCCAGTATTTCACATCACACTGACACCCCAACCCTGCCTGCAGGACTGAGCCATGCTTGGGAGGCACCACACACCACCAAACTGATACTATTTCTTTCAATTTCAATGTAAAATGATTCCATGTGTCACTTCCCCATTCTGTAACATCCCAAGAACTATATACTATCAACATGCATATAAATGCTCCCTGATTTATGAATATTCAAGTTACAAACTTCGACAGATGCCTAGCTCAGGAGCAATACTGAGCCACTTCAAGAAAAAATAATTTGGCTGCACTGCTGCACTACTACCATCTGGGAGTGATGATGTAAAAAAGGCAGGAGCATGTGAAAAGATAATTTACAACCCAGCAAGCAATGGAGGAACAAAGAAGTACCAGAAAGAAGAAATGTAACAGCTGTAGGTACTTAGACAAGTAAACAGAGAAACAAAAATGCAAGGACTACTGCAAAGAGCAACAAGCAGAAGCCCTTCTGTACAAAGCCTACAACAACTGGTTCCACACTGGGTGTGAGGAAATAAGCAAAATTTAAAAAGTCCAATGTGAAAACCAAGGGATGGAAATTTTTTGGTTTTGCAGGAAATGCAGATCTCAGATACAAAATTGCGTCCAGAAGCTGAAGGACGTGGAAGCAAAAGAGCTGGAAAATACTGAAAAAAAGGCAAGACACACAACCTGAAGGAAAGAGTAACATCAAACAATTACAATAGTAGCAGAAAAAAAAGCAAGAGAAATCCAGCAAAAAGGCTGACAAAGGAAAAAAAGGAACAATATGGTCATCTACAACCTACCTGAGCCTACTTAACAAAACCCTGCAGAGAGAGAGAAAGAGTAGAAGAGACCAAAAATTTAAAGTACCTCTTTCAAGGAAAGTTAGGTATTGCGCAAAGCAACATTGAGAAAGTGATTAGACTGGAAAAGAAAAAATCAAGATAGGATAACACCAATACAGAGGAAAACGAAGAATGAAAAAAAAGAAATGGGCAGTACAGTAAAACTCTTGTAACTTGGCACAGTATAACTAAAAATTCAATATAACTCAGCAAAGCAGCAAAATATTCATTAAAAAAAATCAGTTTCAAATTCAAACAAATAACAAAAAAAATGGAAAAATCCATGCATCTCAGCATGTCAAGTTTTAACAACATCCTGTTGTCTACATTCAGCATACCTCACCCACATTTTCTTTGAACAGATATCCACACTTGGGCCACATGCTCTCACTCTCATCTTACCTCAAGGCCTCTGTCTGCTTGGACTACATGACTATAGCAGCCCCTTCATTGGTATGTACTATTTTAGGCTTTTACTGCTGCTGTGTAGTGCAGTTTTCAAAATTTTGACTATTCATACAAATGGGGGAAGGTAATAGGGAATTTGCATAACTCACAAAATTGAACAACTTGGCAAGGCTGAGTAACTATCATGCCGAGTTATGAGGGTTTTACTGTAACTGGAAATGCCAAAGAGCTACACGAGACAGAACAAATATGAGAAAATTGGAATAACTCCAGATATGACTAAGAAAGCATGGGAAGAAAAAAATAAAAAAACTGAGAGAAGGGCTAAAGAGAAAGTGGGAGAAAGGAGGAGATTAGAAAACTATGAAACGGAAAGTAATGAATATAAGAGATGAAACAGAATGTGACACAAGTAACATGATACAGGAGGAAGAAGTTAAACAAACAAGGAATAAAAATATGAAAATTAACAAAATAGAGAAACTAATGAAACACTGTCTAAGCAAAACCCAATAAAAAATAGATGAAATACAGACTCGTAATTCAGACAGAGTAATTCAGTACAAAAATATGACAGCATGAAACACTCAAAAGAACAAGAAGGACTACCAATCCGACAACATAAAGATGGAGCACACCACTACAACTGTAGAACATGGACATCATGCACATGAACATGACCATACACAATATAAATTTTATGTCAGCAAATCATTTGTCTGCTGAAGCTTGCTTCCCCATTTGATAATGCCGCGCTGCCCCACACATCAGGTGCTACGTGGCTCCTGCACTGTTCGGACATATGCAAGTTCTCACTCTCTTCACCAAGTCTTCGTAACTTGCCAGGCTGTCTCCTGTTACACTGGTAGCAAAGCCTTTCACCCATTGTCTGCTTTAGGAGAGGGTTATTGCCCTTTCAAACAAATCCAGGCCAAGGATTTGCCTATGGTGTTTGTTTTGACCGCCAAGTCTTCTGCTGGTGCTGGCTCCCACGGAGCCTCTAACAGAGAAACAAGTAGTACGAGTTGATGCCTTGGAGAGGACAAATCCAGGTGCAAGCACTCTTCTACTCATCACAGGCGCTCAAGGCAAGACCGTACACCACCACTATCAGCAGGGAACCTGCCGACAAAGACAGGCACCTTGACACTACCATAACATGTCTCCCTCACCCTTCCTGTCCTGGAGGGAAGTGCAATGTTACTTGGGCCATGGTAATGGATGCCATTTCTGAGTTAACAGGTGACATGGAGAAATTGCAAGCTGAGAAACAGCAAGGCACACTGGACTCAAGCAGCGCAGGCTCTGGGAGCAGGGCCCCAACCACTAGTGGTGCTGCTTCCGTGTGTTTGGAGGTCCCCACCCTCAGTCTCTTGAGGCTTTAGTTGCTGGCTTAAATGCAGGATTTTCAGGGTTCAGAACCAATGATGATGACAGTGAAGAAGGAGAAATCCATGGCTCACCTATCTGCAGTGTTCTGATGCAAAGCCACATGTGTAGAAACACATGTGGCAGATATGGTGAATCATCTTGATAATGGGATATGTGAGGAAGACTATAGAGAAGTTTTGGAGGATGACACCACCAAGAAGCCCAGCAATTGCCATGCTCTTGACCCTGTTGAGTGCAACATGCAGATTTTAGAGACGCTGAAACCAGATGCTAAACAGGCAGATTTCTGCATGAAGGACATTGATAAAGACTTACTCAAGGCTGCTACTATTATTGTTAAATCACTCACTGTGCTGGACAAATTTGCACAGGAAGAAGGGAACTCTGTGGTGGCTCATGAAGTGAGTGTGCTCAATGGGGCTCTGGCCTTGTTAGGAAATGCGTACCATTGCAACAATCTGGCTAGACGCTTTGTTATCAAGCATGAGATCAATCATAAGTACACCCACTTATGTTTGGATAAGGTTCCCATGACAAGGTTTTTGTTTGAAGACAACATCTTGCAGTCCGCCAAACAAATTCAAGAGGTGGAAAGACTGAAGAGTAAATTTTCCACCAGGAGGTCTTTCTCCTCATGGAAAATTCAGCTCCAGCAAACCCGCAGGGGGAAAAACAAGAGCGTTCCAGGGTAGAATCCCTTTCAAAGGGTTCTCATCCAGGTTTCACTATTATGGACAATGTCAGTTCAGCTCCAAGGGAGAACCACGACTCACCTACGCACGGCAGGATTCTGAGCCAAAAAACTTCCAAGGCCGAGGTCACAACAGTCCCCAGCAATAATTCATATTTGAAGCAGGCAGACTTCACAAATTCTTGCTCAAATGGTGTAAGCTCACTTTAGATATTGCTGAGCACTGCCACCTTGATCTTGAAGTGCCAAACATTACGCCTTTATTTTTTGAGGAAGTAGAGTATGTTTTTAAGGAGGATCAAGCTATCATTTATCAGAAAATTACCAAATTGTTGAATCTCAAAGTAATTGTAATTACATGAAAACAGGATGATCAAGCAATCTCTCCTATATTTTTAAGGAAGAAAAAGAATGGTGAATTTAGGATGATACTCAACTTGGAAAGGTTAAATAAATGCATAGCTTATAAACACTTCAAAATGGAAAATTTTGAGCAAGCAGTGAGGCTTATAAACAAGGGTGACTTCATGGCATTGGTGGATCTTTACCATGCTTGCTATTCAAAAAAAGAAAGTGGAAGAGCAGCAAAAGTATCTCTGTTTTAATTAGTGAGGTGGACAGAATAGGGGTAAGAGAAAGAAGAAAGTCTTGTGCAGTGAGGCCATGGGAGGAGGGGAGGCATGCAGTTAGCAAGATCAGAAGAGCAGTTAGCATGAAAATAGCGGTAGAAGACAGCTAGAGATGGAATATTGCAGCAGTGAGAGAGAGGCTGAAGACAGTCGTCAGTTAGAGAAGAGGAGCTGATGAGACGAAAAGCTTTTGATTCCACCCTGTCTAAAAGAGTAGTATGAGTGGAACCCCCCCCCCCCCAGACATGTGAAGTATACTCCATACATGGACAGATACGGCCCTTGTACAGAGTTAGCAGCTAGAGGGATGAGAAAAACTGGTGGAGACGTCTCAGAACACCTAACTTCATAAAGCTGTTTTAGCTAGAGATGAGATGTGAAGTTTCCAGTTCAGATTATAAGTCAAGGACAGACCAAGGATGTTCAGTGTAGAAGAGGGGGACAGTTGAGTGTCATTGAAGAAGAGGGGATAGTTGTCTGGAAGGTTGTGTCAAGTTGATAGATGGAGGAATTGAGTTTTTGAGGCATTGAACAATACCAAGTTTGCTCTGCCCCAATCAGAAATTTTAGAAAGATCAGAAGTCAAGCATTCTGTGGCTTCCCTGCGTGAAATGTTTACATCCTGAAGGGTTGGACGTCTATGAAAAGACGTGGAAAAGTGCAGGGTGGTATCACCAGCGTAGGAGTGGATACGACAAGAAGTTTGGTTTACAAGATCATTAATGAATAATAAGAAGAGAGTGGATGACAGGACAGAACCCTGAGGAACACCACTGTTGATAGATTTAGGGGAAGAACAGTGACCGTCTACCACAGCAGCAATAGAAAAGTCAGAAAGGAAACTTGAGATGAAGTTACAGAGAGAAGGATAGAAGCCATAGGAGGGTAGTTTGGAAATCAAAGCTTTGTGCTAGACTCTATCAAAAGCTTTTGATATGTCCAAGGCAACAGCAAAAGTTTCACCAAAATCTCTAAAAGAAGATGACCAAGACTCAATAAGGAAAGCCAGATCACCAGTAGAGCGGCCTTGATGGAACCCATACTGGCGATCAGATAGAAGGTTGTGAAGTGATAGATGTTTAAGAATCTTTCTGTTGAGGATAGATTCAAAAACTTTAGATAGGCAGGAAATTAAAGCAGTAGGACAATAGTTTCTGGGATTAGAACAGTCACCCTTTTTAGGAACAGGTTGAATGTAGGCAAACTTCCAGAATGAAGGAAAGGTAGATGTTGACAGACAGAGCTGAAAGAGTTTGACTAGGCAAGGTGCAAGCATGGAGGCACAGTTTCGGAGAATAATAGGAGGGACCCCATCAGGTCCATAAGCCTTCCAAGGGTTTAGACCAGCAAGGGCATGGAAAACATCATTGTGAAGAATTTTAGGTGGTATGAAGTAGTCAGAGGGTGGAGGAGAGGGAGGAACAAGCCCTGAATCATCTAAGGTAGAATTTTTAGCAACGGTTTGAGTGAAGAGTTCAGCTTTAGAAATAGATGTGATAGCAGTGGTGCCATCTGGTTGAAATAAAGGAGGGAAAGAAGAAGAAGCAAAGTTATTGGAGATATTTTTGACTAGATGCCAGAAGTCACGAGGGAAGTTAGATCTTGAAAGGTTTTGACACTTTCTGTTAATGAAGGAGTTTTTTTCCTAGTTGGAGAACAGACTTGGCATGGTTCCGGGCAGAAATATAAAGTGCATGAGATTCTGGTGATGGAAGGCTTAAGTACCTTTAGTGGGCCACCTCTCTATCATGTATAGCACGAGAACAAGCTGTGTTAAATCAAGGTTTAGAAGGTTTAGGTCGAGAAAAAGAGTGAGGAATGTATGCCTCCATGCCAGACACTATCACCTCTGTTATGCACTCAGCACACAAAGACAGGTCTCTGACACGGAAGCAGTAGTCATTCCAAGGAAAATCAGCAAAGTACCTCCTCAGGTCCCCCCCAACTAGCAGAGGCAAAACGCCAGAGGCACCTTCGCTTAGGGGGATCCTGAGGAAGGATTGGAGCAATAGGACAAGATACAGATATGAGATTGTGATCGGAGGAGCCCAATGGAGAAGAAAGGGTGACAGCATAAGCAGAAGGATTAGAGGGCAGGAAAAGG
The DNA here is from genome assembly GCF_035594125.1 of Scylla paramamosain. Lineage (NCBI taxonomy): Eukaryota > Metazoa > Arthropoda > Malacostraca > Decapoda > Portunidae > Scylla > Scylla paramamosain. Next base: position 2,980,835 of record NC_087164.1, on the reverse strand, counting down.
TCAAGAATGTTGGGCGTATCTCCAAGACGGTCAGGAATACGAGTAAGGTGTTGCACCAATTGCTCTAGGTCATGGAGGATAGCAAAGTTGAAGGCTAGTTCACCAGGATGGTCAGTGAAGGAGAGGAAAGCCAAAGCTGGTGGTGAACATTGAAGTCTCCAAGAATGGAGATCTCTGCAAAAGGGAAGAGGGTCAGAATGTGCTCCACTTTGGAGGTTAAGTAGTCAAAGAATTTCTTATAGTCAGAGGAGTTAGGTGAAAGGTATACAGCACAGATAAATTTAGTTTGAGAGTGACTCTGTAGTCGTAGCCAGATGGTGGAAAACTCTGAAGATTCAAGAGCGTGGGCACGAGAGCAGGTTAAGTCATTGCACACATAAATGCAACATCCAGCTTTGGATCGAAAATGAGGATAGAGAAAGTAGGAGAGAACAGAAAAGGGACTACTGTCAGTTGCCTCAGACACCTGAGTTTCAGTGAGGAAAAGAAGATGAGGTTTAGAAGGGTAGAGGTGGTGTTCTGCAGATTGAAAATTTGATCATAGACTGCAAATGTTGCAGAAGTTAGTGAAGAAAAAGTTGAAGGGGGTGTCAAGACACTTAGGGTTGTTGACAGAAAGGCAGTCCGACCTGGGGACATTCATGGTCCCCTCCCCAGATGGGGACTCCGGGGCTGGTGTAGGAGTTATTAGGTGCTTGTAGTTTTATGTGGAAGAAGAGAGTTGTCTTTAGAGGGCAGGCTGTGACTGCCCCCTTGTGTTGTGAGACACAAAGGGAAACGTTCATTGAGGTCACAGCTGGGTTTAATGAAAAGTTCACAGCACCCCCTGAACAGTGCTTTAGACCTCACTGGGAGTAATTATCGTTTCGGCAGGTATCTACTGCCTCCTCCTGGCGTGGAAAAATTTATCATTTCGCTTGACTGGCAAATTGTATTTCAGAAGGTCCATGACTATTCACCAAGTTAATGAAGCCAGTCTTTGCTACACTAAGAGAGTGGGGCTATACCATTACCAGCTATCTTGATAACACTCATTTGCAACAGTTCACTGACAGGCAGATATGGCTATTTGCTAAATACAGTGCAGCTTTTAAGGAAACTTGGTTTCTGTATCAATGAAGAAAAATCTATTTTGGTGCCCACAAAACATATAGAGTATTTAGGAAATGTTATTGACTGAAAACATGACAGTTACATTACCAGAATGTGGGATTGAGAAAATCTTGCACAGCTGTACAATGCTGATACAGAAAAAGAGAGACAAAATCAGGGAAGTGGCCAGGGGTAGTTGGTCTTCTACTTGCTGCAATTACGGCAGTGGAAATGGGCAAGTTGTATTACAGGAAGCTAGAAACTGCAAAACTAGCTGCCTTACAACAATGGTAAATTTGACAAGTGGATGCCAGTCACAGATGACATGAAAACTGACCCCAGATAGTGGCTGAATCAGAATCAGGTTGCAGTGCAAAATAGGAAAATATTTTGGGAGTGCCCTAATATTGAATTATACACTGACGCATCGGACTTAGGCTGGGGTGCATGTCTTGATTTTCAAATTACAGGTGACAGATGGTTCCAGGATGAAATTCAGTTACACACATCAATGCATGGGAACTCAAAGCTATTTTCCTTACCCTAAAATCATTTGAAAAAATGAGGTTAGAGGAAAGCATGTCAAAGTGTTCTGTGATAACACCACCGCCATTACTTATGTTAATGAAATGGATGGCACGAAATCCATGATTTGTAATGAGATCTGCACTGAAATATGGGAATGGTGTGTACACAAGTATGCATGGGTTACATGCTCTCACATACCCGGCAGAGACAACACCATGGCAGACAAAATATCTCACAAATCTAATGACAGACATGAATGCAGGCTGGATGAAAAAATCTTTAGGGATGTTTGCAGAATTTCTGGGACTCTAAACATTGAATTATTTGCATCTCAGTTGAATAAACAGATAGACTGTTATTGTTCTTGGAAACCCGATCCAGAGGCAGAATATTTTGACACATTTTCTTAAGTTGGGCACAATTTAAACAGGTATACATCTTCCCTCCATTCTCTTTGATCTCCAGATGTCTGCAGAAAATATAAGCAAAGCAGGCAAAAGGATGGCTGATGGTACCACTGTGGCTGTCCCAGCTGTGGATGGGGGCACTCCTCCGAATGCTAGTCAAGGAACCGCTGTTCATAATGAAAACTAAGAATGAGCTCACGTAACCATTTTCAACAAAGGATCATCCCATCATGCGGCATACCAAGTTAATGGCTTGTCTTCTGTCTGGGAAAACCTGTGAGAAAGAGGCATTTCGGCTGTGGGTATGGACATCATCATGGCCTCTCGGAAGCCAGGGACTTGCTGCAAAGCAATACCGTACACATACACATCACCAAATGGACACAATTTTTTTGTATATGGGATATCGATTCCCTTAATCCCTCTGTAAGCCACATAATAAATTTCTTATCTGAAACCTTTCACAGAAGAGTGGGGTACAACTGCATCAACACAGCCAGGGCATGTCCTTTCTTCACTTGGTATAGTTGTGGATGGCTGCAGGACAGGAAACCACCCCCTGGTAAAGAGACTACTATGAGGAGTATTCAACCTGAGGCCATCAACACCCAGGTATTCTGATATCTGGGATGTCACACCAGTCTTGCAACAACTAAGGACCATGGCCCCTGTACACAATCTCACAATCAGGGGGCTGACTTTAAAACTTGTGATACTGATGGCTCTTACACAAGTGGCCCAGGTCCAAACATTACACTTACTAGTGTAATGTTACTAATAACACTAATGTTATTAGTGTAATGTTAGTACTAGTGTACTAGTGAGAATTTCATTACCATGTAGTTAGGCACAACATCAAACAATGCAGACCAAAATGTAACATTCAAGTTGTGAAATTTCAAGCTTATGCCAAAGACAAGATTGTGTGTGTGTCAAACTCCAAAAATGCACATTGGAAAGATGGAACAGTTAAGAACAGTTGGGCAAGAGGATGGACAACTTTTCATCAGCTTTGTTAAGCCACACAAACCTGTGTCAAAGGAAACTATAGCAAGTTGGGTCAGGACAATGCTGATCTTGTTGGGGGTGTACACCGCAAGGTACACAGCAGGCAGTATTCGACCAGCAGCAGCATCAAAAGCCAAGGCCATGGCAGTGCCAGTAGCTGACATTATGGCAAAAGCTGGTTAGTCACAGGAGACCACATTTGCCAGGCATTATGACAAGGTAATTACCCTCGATGTGGATTACTTTCAAGAAGCAGTGTTATGTTAAGTTTGGGTGAAGGTTGTTAATTTGTGTTGGGAAATGTTTGGCAGTACAATGAAAGGCCTTTCATTTACAGTTTTCCTAACCATCATCATACTAGGAGTTGCCATGACAGTGACTGTATTATGCAAACAAACATACGCTAGGGTATGACACCCACATGGCTTTAAAACCTCATGATGAAGCAAGCTTCAGCAGACAAGTGATTTATTGATGTAAAATTGACAGAGTACATAATAGTTGAAATGTACTTAGAATTTTATGAAGCAAATCACATCTGCTTGAAGGTAGCTTTCACATGCCCTCCTCTCCCACACTATGCTTTACAGTGTTTCTCTTACAAAGTAAGGACACTGGGATAAGTGAGGATCTAATAATCATGTAGGTGTTTGTACACTTCAAAGTCTGACTTGTGGGGTATCATCTCGTGAAAGCTACCTTCAAGCAGACGTGATATGCTTTGTAAAATTCTAAGCACATTTCAACTGACCTCCAATAAATTTCATGTATTGTCAATTTTATTCTGGTACCAGTCTATGTCTCTTCATCAGACCATACAAAAAATTATCAATGAAAACAGAACTTAACAAGATAATAGAAAACAACCACAAAACAACAATGATCACTGTAGGAGACTTCACTGCACATGTTAGCTTTCTGAGAGACCAGCTGCTAAATGAGAATGGAAAGATGATTTTGGGGTGGCTGGAGAAAGACAACTTAATCGTACTGAACGATGATGCAAACTGTGAAGGATTGTACATGTGGGGAATGAAAAACCAAAGGAGTCTATTGATCACACAATTTGTAATATTTCATTCTACATTATGAATACAAAATGGAAAACAGATCAGGAGAAAAAAGAAATAGATATATCAGACTGCAACATTATGGAAATACAGTGCATGATCAAGACGCAACCAAAAGAACTTCAACAAAAGCACGTGGGAATACACAGATTTTTGCAAAACAGATGAGCAGTCCTTGGAGTACTATGTGAAATGCCAAGATGAAAAAAGAAAGAACCAAGACATACAGGATGTGGTGACACTATATAACTAAATGGAGAAATGTGTAGATGAAACCCTGAAAAGTCTTACAAAAGAACTGTCACTAACTACCCAAAAGTAAAAGAAGCCCTTTGGATAAATGAAACAATATGAAAGGAAATCAAACTAAGAAGAGAACTCAACAGAAAAATACACATTCTATAACAGAAAGAGGGCAGTGGGAAGAAGCTTACCTATTACAAAAAAAAAAAAAAGTGCAAAATCTAGTAAAAGAGGAAATATGCAAACATGAAAAGGAACTTGCAATAAAAATCAAGGATAATCCAGACAAGAAAACTCTGGGAACATAATTATTAAGAGACTACAAAAAAGGGCAACAACATGACTGAGAAAAAAATTTACAATGCAGAAGGAAAAGCATTTACAGATAGAGAGGCAGCAGAAAGCTTAGAAAACTTTTGGAAAAAGATATATCAGAAACAAAAGAATAATATTACAGATTTCTGGGCACAGAAACATTAACAAAAATTAACTTCTGTAACAATTATGACAGACAGACATCAAACATGAAGAGACCACAGCTTCAACAAACCAAGTGAAGTAAGAGAACACATGGATGTCTTCTATCCAGTTATTAAAGAAATCCCACTCATGAGCAAACCCCAGATCACAGAACAGAAGTGAAGACTCAGATGAAGAAATTAAAGAAAAAGAAAGCAGCTGAAGACAAGATGAAGCCAGAGCTAAATAAAGTTCCACTAGAACACCAAACATATATAGAAACCCTTACAAGATACTTCAATAATATAATGGAAAATGGAGAAAAACAGATGAGTGAAATTCATCAAGAACAAGGATGATCCCAAAATGCAGAAGCCAGAAGCAAAGGACCTACACCCCATCACACTGACAAATTATTCATACAAAATCTTTGTGACAATACTAAAATCAAGAATCCCCTAAGAAACAATAATGAAATGAAGGAAAATCAGGCAGGGTTCACAATGGGAGCAAGGATTGAGGACAACCTGTTTATATCATAATACTGCTTGGAAGAAAGCTGCAAAAGTCAAGATGGTAAAAATCTACACAACTGGCTATGATGTGAAACCCGAGGATCACGAAACTTAGATACCAAAAAACTCAGGTGGTATATACCACCTGGCAATCCCACAGGGGGTAGCCCAGACAAAGCAATAAACATACATCATTCAAACTCTTACCCCTATCAGCCACTAATGATAAGGGATAATCTCATGGACCACCATACTACACCCCAAGAGCTTAGGCACAGCACAGCTGGCCACACACATCTACAGCAAGGCCCAACAGCATACACTGGTTTACCTCTACCCCTTTATAGTGAAACTGTTCCCTATCCAGCACCTACTCCAATCCTGAGACCACAACAGATTCAAGTTACTTCTTAAGGAGTGCTCCACACTCTAACTGGGTCTATATAACAATGAGCCCCATCAAGTGTGCCCATATTTCCTCCCAGAGATTAAAAATACCTTGTCATTTTTGTGCACCCGCCACTGTCTCTCTCTCATTCACCACTATCATGCTTGCTGCACACTCATTTCTCTCTCATTCAGTGCTCTCTTCACACACTTCATCCACTCTAAATGTGGCTTTTCTCTTAATCTTTCACTATGCACATCTGACTACTATTCTCTCTCTAATTTGACTGTTAAGGTTGGGTATGGGTGTGGGTACAGCACTGCCAGTTTTCCTAAAACTACATCAAGAAGCTTCTGTGATACATCAAAAAGAAAACAGAAATATCATGGAGAAATAACATAAATTTTCACATAAATAATATAATATCCCACAAGAAATGTCATTACGTATACATACAGTAAACCCATGGTTTTAGACTATTTGGGGAAGTTACTCCATTCATGCTAAAAGTCTGTTAGACTTTTAGAGGCAGATATTTAAAAATACATAAAATAATACCTTCTGTACCTTTCTTACCACTTTGTATACTATCTCTTTAACTGCTTTCTCTCTCTCTCTGCTTTGTTATTCTCCTTATTTTCCTTGATCCCAAAGACAATGTTTTTCTTTTTATCCAGTTTCCCTTACAAGAGATTCGTTACTCTTGACAACTTTCACTACCTTCTATGTTATTTTGGCATTATTCAATTGCTCCTCTATTACTTTCTCAAAGTTTATGCACTTACCTTGCATGGCCTTTTTCACTCCTCTGTTTTCTACCTTTTCTACTTTTTCTCAAACTTCTTTTCTCCTTCTTGAAGCTTTTTCCATGCATCTCACCTCTCACTTAAATGAACAACAGTTTTGACATTTTCTTCCACCTTTTTTTTATATTCCCCAACTTCCTTCACAAAAGCATTCCATTGACTTTTTAACTGTTTGTTCTCAGCTCTCAATTCAGAAAGTTCTTTATGCCAATTAACCTGGGCCTTGTCCACAACTTTTTCAAATAATTTTTCAGTGATGTTTTCTAGGTTCAACACCCTCCTCTGCCTCACTTTGTTACCTCTCTGTCCTCAGCACAGAATCCTAAGAAAGCCCTCTCACTTGTGTTGTTTATACCATCAACTGATCTTTCGTTGAGTGTAAACGACCCTTTTTGGTTCAGCTCTATTTTTACTTTATATTTCACTTCATCACTTCTACTTTCATTGTCACTATTATTGTTTTTCCTTATCAAGACAGAGACAATACTGTACCACCCCTATTTCCCTACACCACAACTGGCTTATTGTGGAGACATTCCTTGTTTTCTGTGCGAGTGTGTGTGTGTGTGTGTGTGTGTGTGTGTGTGTGTGTGTGTGTGTGTGTGTGTGTGTGTGTGTGTGTGTGTGTGTGTGTGTGTGTGTGTGTTTACCTAGTTGTATTTACCCAGTTGTGCTTTATAGAAAAAGAGCTAAGCTCATGCTGTCCCATCTCCAAATCTTTAAATATCCAACTTAGCCTTGAATCCAAGTATACTTCTTGCATTTACTATCTCCTTATCCAGATTGCTCCATACATCAATATTTCTATATGGGAAACTATACTTTTTGGCACCTCTTCTACAAGCACTCTTCTTCAGCTTCTTTCCATGTCCCGTAGTATCTCATGTATCCTAAATCACCAAGTCACTCTGGTCCACCTCCTCCACCTTCTCATATGGTTTATATATTGCAATCAAGTCTCCCCTTTCTCTCCTTTTTTCCAATGCTGGTAGCTGTAACCTTGGCAATCTCTCTCTTCATATGACAAGTCCCTGATATTACAAGTCCACAGGGGAGGACAGTTCCATCTTGTCCAGTGCAGCTCCCGCTTCTTGACTGACACAGAGACCTGCCACACCACAATTGAGATGGAATTGTTGGCAGTCATGTGGGCAATGAAGAAGTGCAAGTTTTATTTCACAGGCCTGCAGCACTTAAACCTTGTCACTGACCATTGTCCACTAGTTCCCATTCTCAACAGATATTTGCTGGATGCCATTGAAAACCCACATCTTCAGCATTTGAAGATCACAGCTTTCACCTTCACAGTGACATGGCACCCAGGCAAGGAGTTGTGCATCCTCGATGCCCTCTAACACTTCCCACTGAGCAACCCAGCTAGCGATGACAATGCCCTTGACACCAAGACTAGCTTCTCTGTCAGGAGCATTGTCACCTTATGAGCTGCTGAGTCCCTTGCCACCACAGATACCACCAGCAATCCAGCACTAGAACTCCAGCATGCACCCCAAGATGACCCTGGTTATGCTGAGCTCCTTCAGCACATCAAGCAGGGATTCCCAAGTGACCACTACTCCTTGCCCAACACTCTATGCCCATATTGGAAAGTACATGATGATCTCTACTATGAGGAGGACCTCATCCTGTATGGGGCTCAAGTAGTCATTCCAGTTGCTCTTTGCCACTGTGTCCTCGCCCACTGCCTGACAGCCATAATGGAGCCTAGGCCACGAAACACCATGCACGACAAGCGGTGTACTGGCCTGGCATTGATGTTGATATCATGAATACCACCTGTGCCTGCAAGCTGTGTCAAGTGATGCAGCCAAGCCAGCAGTGTGAGCCCCGTCTGTGTGACAACAATCCCACCAGGCCCTTTGAGTCAGTGTCAGTTGACTTCTTCTCTACTGCAGGGAGGTCCTTCCTTATAGTTGCCGACCAAGTGTCTGGCTGGCCTGTTGTCGTGTCCTGTGGCACAGACACGACCTCTTCCACGACCATGCAGCACTTCAGGCAACTCTTCTGTGACCTGGGTGTCCCAGTTCCCCTTCGCACCAATGGCGGCCCTCAGTTCATCAGCTGGGAGTTCGCTGCCTTTTTTGAATGTTAAGGAATCTACCACAACATGTCTACGCCCCACTACCTGCAGTTAAACAGGCACGCACAGGCTGTTGTGAAGTCAGTCAAGCAGCTCATCCAGAAATTGGTCCCCTCTGGCAATCTCAACTGCAAGGTGTTAGACAGGGGTCTCATCGATCTTTGCAACACTCCAAATCACACCAGCTCACTGTCAACTTCCATCAACACCAACAATTTCAGGGAGCAATGGCAGGCCAGAGCACAGTTATGATCATTGGGCTGCTGCTTGCCTATGAGATGATAAGGCCTGGTACAACACGCATACCCCACCTCCCCCACAAACTGAGCTTGATGCTGCAGTCTGCATCCGGGACCCGACTATGAAGCATTGAGACAAGATTGGCACTGTCATGAGCATTGGCAAGTCCTGTGACTACCCTGTCAAGATGCCTAGTGGCTGTGTCTGGTGGAAGAACTGCCGATTCCTCTGCCCATCCATGTCTCTGTTAGAGGACTCCCCAACCACGGAGGCCACCCCAGGGGGCAAAGAACCATCTCAGCCCATTAGGCCTTGCCACTCAGCACGTCTCATGACACGGCGTACTATGAGCATGAAGGGGAGAGGGAGACATAGGATAGTGTATGTTATGCCACTTTATGTAAGAGACAGAGGCACATGCATGTGCATGTATAGCCCTAGTGGGAAACACTCATTTTCCCACATTGTTGCTCTCAGTGTGTGTGCATCTTGCTTATGGAGAAGAAGCTAGTCATGTCTCTTGCAGCCTGCCCCCTGAATCTCTTCTTTATAAGGACCTACATTACATTGTGTGTTCCTGCCCTTCCCCCATACTGCAGAGAGTAAGAATGAAAAGGACCAAGTTCGAATGGCTAACCATGAATGCTAGCAATTAAACCAGTGGCATTGGATGAAGCTTCAAGAAAAGAAAAATACAGTGCTCTTTATTTTCAGATCACACAAGGAGAAAAAGGTAATCATGTTAAAACAATAATTAAATAGTCCTATTTGCAGAATCCTGTTAAAAGTAAACAACATTAACCCAAACAAGGCCAATGTTGCATTATAAGAAATCTTTCTATTTCATTTATAAGTTCTACAAACGAAGGAAAAAGGAGTGCCTTTGCAAAATTAACTTAGCCCATGCCCTTTACATTTTCTTATTTACATCATAAAAAATTTCTGGTATAGAATAAATGTACATTACCTTGACTGTGAAATTATTTAGTGGGTCTTCAAGACCATGCTCTGGTTTTGTTTTAAATCCCAGAAGAGTGCCATCTTCTTGAAGGAAGAAGTAGCGCTGCCTCCAGTTCTTGATGTGTTCCCCACGCTTGTTGAGCCAACCTTCCTTAACAATGGCAGGAGTAGGAGGGGGTGCTGCCTCATCCATTGTGCCTGGAAATCAGTGATCTGATTACAACTAGCAGTTGTATTATTACCCTCTTAAAAAAAAAAAAAAGTCAGTTTACTTCAAAATAAATTTAGTAAGCACAGATTTGTAACCCAAACAGTGATTGCTTACTGCTACATACAGTAGTACCTTGGATTGTGAGCATAATCTGTTCCTGGTAAGGGCTCATAGTCCAGTCTACTCGTAAATCAAATCAATTTTTCCTATATTAAGAGAAACACATCTGATCCATTCCATCAACCAAGAAATGTTCATATAAAAGTCATTAAAATGCTATTATGTATACAAATTACTGTCTCAAATTAGAAAACAACAAACAATGACCACACAGCCACCTTGTTCATGCTTTTTGATAAACTCCCTCTTCATCTTAACCATAATCATTTCCTTAGCTAAGGCTCCTTAACTAGAGACGCGAACAGTGTGACAGGCGACAAACCTGCAGATTCTATAGGGAATGAAGGCAACCACTGAATATTTGATAGTGGAGTGTGGCAGGTACAGGGATCAGAGAAGCCAGCTTGTGACAGCAGTAATAGCCATCATTGAGAAGGAGGAATGGCATAAAAGGTTAGAAGAAGAGGACAGAGAGATCAGCACAGTAATGAGACTTTATGGAGATCAAGCTGAGCCAAGAAAAATTACAAAAATATATTAAAAGATTTCTAACACTCACGCACCAGTAAGTTTCATAATTTTTTTCTAATGCTTCTTCTGTTGGCAAGTATTTTGTGGCCTCTCTGTGTATCTTGCCACACAATGATTTAGAAGCAGCTTTCTTTCCTTTGAAACTCATAAGTAGGCATGTATTATATATCACTAGATTCGAAAGGAAATTATCTTTATGATCACATAAAAAATTCACTAAAAAAATAGACATAAAAGTAAAGACTTCTTCTTTCACACAAAACTACATGCACCTAATTTTTATTAGGATCTATTATTTTCAATCTGTAGAACACCACCTCTCCTCTATTAAACCTCATCTTCTTTTCCTCACTGGAACATAGGTGTCTGAGGCAAATGACAGTAGCCCCTTTACTGCTCCCTGCTACTTTCCCTATCCTCAATTTCAATCCAAAGCTGGATATTGCATCTATGTATGCAACAATTTAACTTGCTCTCATGTCCAAGCTCTTGAATCATCAAAGTTTTCCACCATCTCACTACAACTACAAACTCACTCTCAAATTAAATTTATGTAGTGTATACCTCTCACCTAATTCCTCTGACTAAAAAAGTTCTTTGACTACTCTGATTATTTAGAGTCTTCAACGTTCACCACCAGCTTTGGCTCTCCTCTCCCTTCATTGACCATTCTGGTAAATTATAACTCTGCTATCCTCCATGACATTGAGCAATTGGTGCAACACCCTATTCATATTCCTGACCATCTTGGAGATATGCCCAACATTCTTGATATATTCCTTACCTCTTCTGCTTATGCTGTCACTCTATCTTCTCCGTTGGGCTCCTCCAATCACAACCTCTCATCTCTATCTTGTCCTATCACTCCAAACCCTCTTCAGGATCCCCCAAGGCAGAGGTGCCTATGTTAAATGGGGAGACCTAAGGAGAAATTATGCCAATTTTCCAAGGAATGACAACTGCTTCCATGTCAGAGACCCATCTCTGTGCTAAGCACATAACAGAGGCGATAGTACCTGGTATAGAGGAGTACATTCCTCACTCTTTTTCTTGACCTAAACCTTCCAAACACAGCCTATTCTCATGCTATACATGATAGAGAAGTGGCCCACAAAATATACTTGAGCCTTCCATCACTGAATCTCATGCACTTTAAATTTCTGTCTGGAACCATACTAAGTATGTTCTCCAAATACCCAACAACAACTTCATTAATAGAGTCTCAAAATCTTTCAGAACTAACTCCCCTTATGATTTCTGGCACCAGCTTCAGGTTGGGCAGGCTACAAGTCTGGGACACATCCAAGCCTTGCCCCAACTTGTCTCTCTTCTCATCTTTCTCTCTCTCTCCTCTTCCTTCATTATTCTTTTCTCATTAGTTCTTACTTCTTTCTTCATTTTACATTGCATTATCTCATTGCACACAACTATATATATATATATATATATATATATATATATATATATATATATATATATATATATATATATATATATATATATATATATATATATATGCATATAAGCATATACAGTGGAACCTCAGTTGCTGAATGCCTCCCTTTTCTAACAAATCAGTTTTCTAACAAAATTCTGAACTCATAATTGCTTCAGTTACTGTACAGTGTTCTGGTTTTCTAACAAGCTTAATTATGTCTCATCTGTTGTTCATTGCACATCTGTGCCATACCGTTCTCTTTCTGGCGACATTTCTCTTGTTCATTATTTCTAATAAGTAACTATGGGACACGAAAAAGTTAAAAGCGGAAAACCAGAAAGAAAAACAAGCAGAACAGCAATAGAGACAAAGAAAGAGATCATACGGAAGCATGAAAATGGCGTCCATGTTTCTGCTCTCACTTTGGAGTATGGCTTAGCAAAGTAATCGATCTGTGCCATCCTTAAAAAAAAAGGGATGGCAATAAAAGAAGCAAATGTTGCCAAAGGAGTGACTGATCACCAAGCAAAGATCACAGATATTAGGAGTGGAAAAGTTGCTGTTGATTTGGATCAATGAATAGCAGTTGGCTGGTGACAGTATTTTGGAGGCTATAATTTGTGAGAAAGCAAGGCTTTTGCACCAGGATTTGCTTACGAAAATCCCAGGTACAAGTTCTGAAATTAACTTATTTAAGGCTAGTCGAGGGTGGTTTGCAAAGTTTAGAAGCGAAGTGATATACACAGCGTGGTTCACCATGGAGAGGCTTCAAGTGCTAACAAGAAAGATGAGGAAGAATTTTGTGAAAGAGTTTGGTGCGCAAGTAACTGCTGAGGCTTTTATCCCCCAGCAAGTGTTCAATTGTGATGAGACTGGACTCTTCTGGAAAAATATGACAAATAGAACATACATAACACAAGAGGAAAAGGCTTTGCTTGGACACAAGCCTATGAAGGACAGGCTAACTCTTTTGCTTTGTGGCAATACTAGTGATCATTTTAAGGTAAAACTAATGCTAGTGTATCATTTGGAGAACCCCCCTGTATTTAAAAAAAAACAATGTAGTGAAAAGCAAGCTGTCCATCATGTGGAGGGCCAACAGTATGGCCTGGATGACCAGACAGTTTTTTGGGATTAGATTCATGATATTTTTGCTCCTAGTGTGAGGAGTTACCTTAATGAAAATAACTTCCCACTCAAGTGCCTGCTTTTGCTCGACAATGCTTCTGGCCACCCCCAGACCTGGAGACTGAGTTACTAGAATTCAACTTCATTACTGTGAAGTTTCTGCCTCCTAAT